>NW_027526460.1:40632282-40907399 GCF_048455015.1 Haemaphysalis longicornis
CAACTGCTAAAAAACTAGCAGTGGCTTAGCTCGGCTATGCCAGGATATACGTAGCGTGAGCGAAGGTTCAGCTGGTTATTCTTAGGTTTCCTGGTTGTCTACGATTAGCTGATTATCATGCTTCCTGCTGCTAAAACGATTTCGAATCCAACCCAATCCAGTTTAATCAAATCTGATCCGATGCAATCCAATCTAATCCGATGCAATCCGATCCGATCCCATTCAATCCCGTCCAATCCCACCTAATCGCGGCGGCGGTGGCGGCTCCGGCGGGCCAGCTGTGCGCCAGCTGTGCAAGTGCGACCCGCGTCTTTATAACGAACTCACCGGGTTCCAGCTCGAGCATTGGTGCATCTTTTTGTCCTACTAAGTGCAAAACATTTAGTGCGAAATGATTTAATGCCTATTCTACGCCTTATTTTCGTACTTAAGGGTAGTTTGTCATATTTAGGTCTGTTTAGCGGTGAGGCGCGCAATATCAACACGTTTAATTGACGTTTTTGCAGCGCGCCGGATGCTCTGGGCTTGTACAGATATCTTGGAACGGAATATCACCGGAAGCGTTAGTCTCCAGTGGCGGAACGAATATGTGGGTGATGTAAGTGCTTTCCTAGCGCCCTGGATCTCTGGCGATTGTTGCGACGCTGGGTGGGGCAGCGGCGTAAGTACAAAACTCAAAGCGGCGCGTGCTGAAATCGCGTTTCCTGTCATAATCAACGTCATGTCTTCCTTTTTGCGTTTTATAAACGAAGGTCATACGGTTACGGCTCTATTTATTTTTGATTTCCGAGTACAAAATGGCGCAGCTTGCACTAATGGTTCTAAGACGGAGAAAAAGCAGAGCTGGGGATTGACCTAGCTTCCCCCCTTCTCTCCCCCCCCCCCTCCACATACACACACTCACAGAGTATCCCAGGAGAGACGGAGCAGCGCAGCCGGACCCCAGCGGTTCAACGCCGTTTTAGACGGCCTTTTTAAGCAAAGGCCATGAAAGTATGTACAATGTATTCACTAGCAATCATCGTCATTCCTTTCGTCGCCGTCTTCCGACGGCCCATCCGCGTAAGGCAAATCCTCTTGTAGAGCGTCCTCGCCACGGTAGGCCTACACTTGACCGTCAGCTAGACCAGAGGCCGTCTCTGTGGATTCTGAAGGGATGGGTGGACAGATTCGTCGTCATCTTCGGCACGGCAGACCCGTGGCGCGCCGGTCGCTACATGACGACGACGACGAACGCGGGAACTCCTTATGTGGCGTAAGCCCGCGAGCAAGCCAGGCCGACGCCGGGCGGTCGCCACGAAGCACGCGCTCACGTGTGCTCGGAGTTTTTTTTATCTACGCCAGACGGATTTGTGTCGGCCTAAAAAGCTCTGCGGTTAAAACCCCCGACGCTCCAGGTGTCCTTGCAGCGCGAGCCGTTGGAAAACTAACTTCCGGATGTGGAACGAGCACGCGGCCACCACCAAAGTCGCACGCGCTTGGAAACATGATCTCGACCTCAAGATTGTACGTCGCATCACTGGGGTGTGGGTATGGAGTAAATTGGTTAATAACGGGCATCATTTTCAAGATCAGTAGACTTAAAATTAAAAAAAAGTGTCAGGGATATCTACGCTTGAGTCTGAAGATGTAAGACGCGATATCGTTACCTCATCGTCGAGAAAGAGCTTCGAACGGAGCTGCTTGGAATCGCCCTTCATGCTCTCCGAGCGCTGAAGTTTAACTGAACGAAACTAGTCTCTATACGGCTTTGTGTGGAAGAAGAAGCTTCACTGCGCAGAAGCGGCAATTGACGAAGCCACGTATCCTTTTTGTCTTATGTGCAGCAGTATCATTGTCGGCAAGCCTACGGGCCTGTCTTCTCCATTCCACATTCGGTTTTAAGCAACTATGCCCGATTATAGCTTCAAGCGCAAGCTCTCTTTTGGGTGCACAGACGCACTTCCCGGTTGACGGAAACACTGTCTTCCGTGGTCGATTCATGAGCACGGCTGACAGAAGACAGTTAGCCTTTAAGGAAAGTCGCCGATGAGCCCAGCAGCGCTATCACATCAACAGTGGCTCACCAGCGCATGCACCAACGGCGAGAGAACCAACTTACTGCGCAGACACGACGCTTTATGAATCGCCACGCACAATTTCTGTCATAGCATCCGACGTAGCATTATTACCCGGATTACAACTTTCCAGTTAACCTTTGTATCTGGCTGCCTCAGTCGTAGCTTCCAGCTGGCAGTGGTAACGTGTTTCCGTGGACACTTGATGAGCACGGCTGATAGCGGACGGCTAGCGGGCACGGCAAAATCGAGAAATGAGCCTAATAACGCTATCGCGTTAAAATGTGCGCGTTTATGTATGTCTCCTTCTCAGTGATCATTGCCGTCAACGGCCACGAGAAATAAAAGTTGCTCATATCTTTCACCTAAATGCTGTGTCCCCGTATGTCCCGTGTTAAAAAGGTTCGCTTGTTATCCACCTATGCAGGAGGGAATGCCTGATGATTTCTCTTTGCCGTGTTACTTTGACAGAGATCCCAGAATACTAATCGCACTTGTGATGTATAGTAATGACATGGTATTTATAGTGACGCCACTTCAACCCCGATAACTCAGGCAGCGAGTGTCCAGTGATGCCATTGGTAAGGCAACAATGCATTCACGTCGTCAACATCGCTATCCTTTTGCGTATGCTTTCTTTCTTCTTTCCCTGTAACCACGAGTGAGCGCCTTTGCTAGTCATCCTTGCTACGTGTGTACGTAGGACTAACGTTTGGCAGGCGTAACGTTGAGCCTTACACCGAGCCGAGCGACATCATGCTCACTCGACGAGAACCTGCGGGTCCCCCTTGACGACGGTAAAGCTCGAAGAATTACGTTAGGTCTAACGTAACGCTGGCACATACCCGCGTTCGCAGAAGAGGAACAGTTATGAAATGTACGGTTTGACGAAATATCGTCTGTTCGGGTAAAAAAGTCACAGTTGAAGAAACTGGTGATCGCCGACCAAAGGTTTATTTAAAAACTTTTTTTTTAATATACCTTTGGTTGGCGATCACCAGTTTCTTCAACTATGAAAAAGAACAGTTTTTTCCCACCTACGGCCTTTGCGTCTGTTTTATAAAACAGGGGGAAAAAACGGGAATGTATATTTTAATATTTTAATTAGAGGATATTTCCGCAAGCATTAAGAAAGTACACCCTGTACTTTTGTGAAAAAATATTGAACGCTGAGCGTTTGCATGCCGTCTTTAAATGCAGGTTACTGTTTTTGTAAGAGCCTTTATCTGCAAGCGACGGTGTAGATTTTCTAAGTGTACCAGTATACTAGGCCGCTGTCTTAAAAGTTGTGTCAGCGATTTTTAACAGCTGAATACAGTGGTTTTAAGAACTCAGCTAAGCAAAAAAAAAAAAAAAAAAAAACCGGGCCATCTCCATTGGTGTGAAACCAGGGTAGGGGCGAGGTATGTAGTGTATATGTGTATTCTTGGCGCCTTGGTTGGCGCTTTTGCCCATGGAGATGCAACCATTGAGGGGCAGACGTATAAAGTTTTGCTGTAAAAGTATCGTGTATTTAAAGCACGAAGCGTTCTATCGCGAGGCGTTCAAGAACGAGTGTCGCGGCGGGTTCCTTTAGTACGTGTTTTTGCCCACGGAAATGAAACCTTCTAGCACGAGGCGTTGGAAAACAAGTGTCCGGGTGTTTTACACGACGACAGGAGACGCCGACAGCCCGAACTCCTTTTTTAAGGGGTTTCCTCTTAAAAAAAAAAAAAACAAGAAGCGAACGCGCAACCCCGGCCTGTGAGCACTTCACTGTTAGGGCTCAAGTAAATTCCGAGCTTCATAGGGCTACAAGATCTTCCAATGCTTCATGCTGCTTCAGAGCCACTGGAGTATAACCGCCGCATCGAAAGTTCATATTCTTAGCAAACATGGTGCAAGGTGGCGCTACGTGTTTAGGATCTTGTACGAACTTCACTATTCGTATATGGGACCTGCAGGTTCCTTTTTTTTTTTTTTTCAAGGCACGTTTGGAGCGCTTAATGGTCTCTGCAAAAAAATCACAAAACGTTTACTGCAATCATTTTTCTCGTTGTTCTTCTCGTTCTTATTCGCGTTGTTCCTCGAACTCGTCTTCGTCATGTTGATCATCAGAAGCCCCATCGGCATCTTCGTCATCATAGAACTCTCACGGATTGGAAAGAGGCAGTGCCCTGAACTTAGCCGCCTCATGGCTGGACAGTAGCGTATCCCACTGCTCTTGGACCAGCTCCTGCGCATAGGGAGAGCAGCCTATGAGGGCGGTTCGTGGATTCCTATGAAGAGGGAACCATTCCTACAAGAACACCATAAATGCTCTCTCTCTCTCTCTCTCTCTCTCTCTCTCTCTCTCTCTCTCTCTCTCTCTCTCTCTCTCTCTCTCTCTCTCTCTCTCTCTGTCTCTGAGGGCTTAAATCTTCATAACGTCAAGTCTAAGATTGCGGCCTAAAATAATGGCACACCGGTGCACCGTAGTGTCGCGATGGTGGCGGCACGGTGGAGAAGCAAACAAACCCGTCGTGCGCCTATTCCGAGATGGCGTCGACCTTTTATAGCCTGGTCGCAGATCCCTGGCGGTAGACCACCGAAACGTTGCGGCTCCAAATGCCCGATATTATCCGATATTAAAGGCACTAAATAAATTTTAAATGAGAAGACAATAAATCACGTCCGAATTAAGGCCGCGTATTCCGTCCCATTCTAAAAACGTTGGCGCCTTTTCAGCTTGACATGTTCTCGCAAACAAAACAAAAAAAAAAAAAACTGACAGAAAAACGACGCAGAAAGAGCGTCGTGTATATTCTACACCCCACAGTTTTTAAATCTCTCATTAAACGTCGGGAGATACAGGGAGCCGTAACCACTGCGCTGCACATGTGCCAGATGTGGCCATGGGTCACAAACTTTTCCTGTAATGCACGTCTTGGTGAGAACGTAAGCAACCCGTTATACTGCATTCTCTAAAGATCTCATTTCGGCATCATCAATTTGTTACATGAGTTTAATTGTTCCAAGTCAGAGAAGGTGCTCCGGCTTGATGGCCTGTGCTTTCTTGCATGTGCAGTAGGAAGAAGAAGCTGAAACGCACGCACGCAGGAGGCACGCCCTTATGACGACATCGTCATCGAGCGGCCGTTTGAGCAGCGCTGAGAAGGCAGCTGCTTGGCCAAGATGTGCTGCTGGCTCCTCCTCCTGGCAATATGGGCCGTCCTCCTTGGGCCTGCGCCCGTCAATCTGCTGGAGTCAACCAATAGCAGGTGAGACGCCAGTGGATGCCAGGTGACCTCTTCCCTGCAGGACGCGCCGTCGGCTATGTTCGACCACGGCCGGACTGGAGGAGCGGCGAACGCGCACTGTGCGCGCCCGCCGCTCCTCCAGCCCGGCCGTGGTTCGACATGTCCTGCCACGGCCGGGCTAGAGCGGCGGCGTGCGTGCGTTGGTACGGCCTTCGCAAGGGGACTAGTTCCTGCCTGCGGCCGATGCTAGGAGCTGGCGCTGCGAGCCCACTCTGCTGATGCGCGCTTCTCCCACTCCGCGGGCAAGCTATGAGCCGCTGCTGCTCTTGTTTTCTTTTCCGCTACAATCCTGGCTAGTGGCCTACGCAAAAGAGGGAGAAGGGGGGCGGGGTAGGAAGCGACTGGCGAAGACAACTCCATGCTCATAAACGAATAATGACTTCCTATAATTATTTTTGTGTCGCACGCTACGCACCAGCCATGCGCGCTTCGATGTATGTATGCAATTTCTCTAAACAAATTGTTGAAATAATTGGAAAATGAGATGGAGCACGCAATCACCCGTATAAATTGTTACCTATGGCTCTTTCTATTGTCTTGTTTCATTTTAATTGGCCAGATTTAGGGGAAAACCCCAAGGCGGAGTAAGTTTCTGCGAAGAAAATTTTGACATCCACCTCAATGCAGCAATCAAATTTTCCTTCGCTTGTTTTGTTTTATTTACTTGTGATCCTTAAGGTCCCCCATCCCCCCGAACTGAAATTCGGAGTACTCAGCTGTTGTGGGCACCCGCCACTGAGTGCAATAGATTAATCGCAGCAAAATTTTGCTAACCTTGCTCTCAACTCGTAACTGATTCGTCTTTGCTAGTTTCAATGTTTCAGGTTCGTATGCAGGTTGGAAGTACATTGCTTAAAGAATACTGTAATTGTCATAGGTTATTTATTAAAAGTAGCACAGCGGCTGTTAGGATACCATGCCGGAGAAAAAAGCATCGGTAGATTACAACCTTCGAAGTGAAGGGCACGAGGCAGACTGGAAACGAGCTTATTCGGACAGTTTATTTGGGGCGTAATATTCACAACCCAAGCCAGCTATCAGCTTCGCGATTTAACGCTGAACGTAAGGCAAGTATGAGCAGCACAAAGAGGCAGGTGAATCGTCATCCTCTGGCGTGGAGGGATTCTGGTACCACACAGCGCCAACTGCTATAAGCTATGCTCCGTCAAGTGTGTTATACCTATGCTGCACGGCCGTTTCAAAGGCCTTCGGAAGGTCGTTGAACCAATTGTCTATCGAGTGCCCCATTGCAAATACATAGGGAGCAGGTGTGGAAGAGAGTCCAATTGTCAAATGAAAGATACCGGGTAGCACAGGCATTAATTCTTACCACCAATTCAGGTCCACCGACTGGCAGCAACACCTGAAAATTACACCAATTTGATAGGTTGTCTCAAACTATGATCGTTTGGTATGAGAGCCGTTTGATTATTCTTGTGTTTAATTTGTTGTATACGTGCTATCGTGAATTCCGCATAACTTATATAATTTTGCCCTGCTCGTTTGACGGATAGGAGTGGCTGCGCGCGTTCACTCTTTGTTTTCGTAGACATGTCCCCGAATGTTGCTACTGTGGACTTTTGTACATAAGTAGTAATAACTGATTTTTTATTACTAGAGGTAGAGGATTGGTCGATTAACCTTCCGATTAATAGATTAATGTTCCCGTCGCTATAATTGTTTAAAATCAGCTAATTGGGTGGAGTTCAGGCGATCCAAGCGCCAACGACGACCTGGATCCCTTGGAAGGGTGCCACGCGCAGAAATTCGTCCTTTCTGGAACTAGCACCCATTGTAAAAAAGGCTGCTGTGCACCCCGCTGACCTCAACGCCATTTTTAATCCCATTTACTTCCTGCCCTCAACGCGAGCGTGTGTTGAACACACGCTCGCGTGCTGTGCTGATCAGCACAGCCGGGAAGAAAAGAAACTCCCTGCTGTCGGATCGAACTGTCAACGAATTTCTCGCCCTCAGCAACTGCATGGACGAGTTACCATTGATCACATAAAATGACCTGTATTCAGTAGCATCGACAATCCAATAGAAACAACCACTAAAAATGGCCCCGTAGCTAAGCCATTTTTAAATGAACACGTCCGACTGATTTGTTAATAGATTGTTCAACCAATCGAATTAGAATTTCTAATTGACGCCCAGCCCTATTTATTACATTATAATAATGCAATATTGTGCATAATAGGTACAATAATAGTAAGTATTAACCATGTTTCGTCGGCGGCCAGAAAGGCCCATTGGCAATCCCAGGGAACGTATGAAAACACAATTTAATAATAAAATATTGTTATTAGTATTAATATTAATATTATCGTCTAGTGGAATATCATCGTAATCCCCACAAAAGCCTCCCACCTTTCTAGGGCGCACCCACAAATCCTCCCCTAATGGCGAATAAGTGGTCAATATCGTTCGTTGTCCGGCGTTGTTTGGCCCTGACAAAAATTTCGACGAAGTGCGGCGTCCAGCATGCAGGTTTCGCCGCATTAATATAACGGAGCTACGAAATTCTGCTCCGATATGAGCGCTGATAAATCGCATAAGCACGAACGCTGCGCAAACAGCCCGCGTAAAACAGCCTTCAAATGCAAAAGCGCAAGGACCATGCCCGGGTAGGTTCCCGCAGCCCCCACGCGGAGAGCGGCGGAACTTTACGTCGAGACTGGTCATTATTCTCGCCGCTGCTGCGAAGGCCCTATCAACACAGCGCCCGCCGCCGCTCTAGCCCGGCCTTAATCCATCCGATACGCCCTCTAGAAAGATGGTTATCCTCTTAGCAGACTGGCTTGCGTTATGGCCAGCCAGTCTGTTAAGAGGATAACCCTCTTTGTAGCTGACCACCAATCAGAGAGCATTGTCATTCGCTCTGACTCACAAGCAGCCCTGCGGTCTTTTCTTCGCAACGAACTGCCTCCAAATATACGAGCTGCGCTAGCTGAGTATGGACAGCGCCATCCTGATATCTCAATCACTTTAAAATGGACCCCAGGACATTCTTCTTCCTTGGGCAATGCTCGCGTCCACGATAAAGCCTCAATGGCCTGGTGTTCCGACACTTCCCAGGCCCGGCCCGAGACCTACTTCCCGGCAGAGGACAGGAAAAAGCGCCATCAAGAACGGAGAGCGTATATGAATACACTCCGAATAGCCCGCAGAGAACTCCCCACCACCTGATTCTCTTCCGAGGAATTAAATGACACTCCTAAGGCAAGCACAAACACTCCCTACCAAATGACTACACTCTACATCAAATACAGAACAATCCAAGTAGACCACATTGCCAAGTGTGCGGCTCCATACCCACACTCACACACACTTACTGGACCTGGCCCAGAGCCCACACACCGCACCGTCGCTCACTACCCCATCACATTTCCTCCTGGGAGGCCTGGGTTGCCCACCTCGCCAAGACGACCTCTTCGTGGACAACTCTCCTTCAGCACCTGCTCACCATCAGAGGGGAAGTGGTTTGATCTCAACCTCCTAGAGCGCGGGCCCGGACATAGGTCGTATTAATAAACGTTTACTCTCTCTCCCTCTCTCTCTCTCCCTCTCTCTCTCTCTCTCTCTTAGCAGACTGAGGCTTATCCCAAAGTCCACTCAAGAAAAAAAATGACGAATAACGAACAGCACAGTATTTTGAAAGTTTTAACGGATTTATTTCGACGAGGTTTCGCCTTATGTCGCACTGCATTAGCTTGTGGAGGGGAGTGGAAGGACGTTGGAGGCCTGTGGAAGTAGGTCCGTGATACTTTTCGCTGTTGAGTCACCGTAGACCTGCATCATGAAGGGTTCGGAGAATGGTTGGTAGAAAATGCGCGAGGTAGTTACACGGTATTTTTTATTGGCCAGAATGGCAGATTTCAGGCCGTGGAACGAATGCCAATACGTGCGAGCGGGTACAAAGTTTGAAAAAATAAAACAAAAATAATTCATTTGGGATACACCAGGGGTACACGTATGTGAATCCAAAAACACGAAGAAATTCACGGGACGTTCTCTTTTTTATTTTAGGCGGTCGCTCTGATTGGTTAAGCACGCCACCCGGAAATTATCTCGGAAAAATATTCCCCGAATGCTACGTCTGCTTCTGTGGCGTGGTAACCTGCTTTGAAACGAGAAGGCTCAGCTTCGAGTCTGGCAGAGGGAAGTAATTTTTTTCAGATTTCGTAATTTTTAAAGTTTTCGCTCATGGGTACTTTGCCACTGCATTTATTTTTGTTCTGGTTATTGCTCTATCAAGCAATCGATGACTTCAGAATGGGTTGGATTCGGTTTTAGTTAACTTGTGTTTCTTTGTCGTTGGGCTGGATTAGTTTGGGTTTGTTGGAGTTGGTATGGACTTGGGTAGGTTATGATACAGTTCGTTAAAGTAGAATACCTTGGGTAGAGTAGGATAGGTTACATGAGGGTAGGCCAGGTGAGGTGCGGTTAGGTTACGTTAAGTTGGGAGGTAATATAATTCGGCGAATTTTAGGTCGGCCATATTTTATTGTAAACTGCCGTGAGAATTTTCCGGGGGTAATTCTCACGACTGCCGTGAGATTAGACGCAGCCTTTGTTTTAACCTCACCTTGGTGATGTTGCTAAAGTTGGCGTTGTCGCATGGCGTATAAAGTTCTCTTCAGTGCGCGGCACAAAAGTCGCGTGAAAAAGCCCCCGCCCCCGCCCTCCCCCCTAAAAAAGGCGCCACAAAATTTATGCGTGGGGTCACTTAAGCCGCAAGAGTAATTTGCCTTAGCATAGTCACGTGCCAAAAGCCACCTACCTTTTCCGTTCACAATTTGATGAAGGGAGGGGGGATGCAAGCCCCGGAAGACTTCCCCGGCACATGACTGGTTCAAAGCTGCGGGACTATGCCGTTGTTGCAGCCAGCTCGAAGTAAGCCGGTAGTTCAAAGGATTCTTTTGCTCACCTAAAGTTGCTCCCCACGTCATTGTATTAACGGTGATTAGTATCGGGGTCACTTCAACGCAGACTGGGAGATTTGGCGTTGAAGAGACGTTTCGTATAACCAGTGAGGGACGAAAGAGTGCGAGGAAATAGAATAGACAGATAGAAAGAACTCCTCAGTTTCTTTTGGCTGGGAGCTGTGAAAAGACGGACACCAAAGCGGACACAGGATGAGCTCAAGTCAGGTTAATTAGCTGTTTTGCATTGTTTTTTGTATTGGGCGTCTGGTGATTGCCTTGTTACGCCTGATTTTATTTTATTTGGTCTGGCTTGAATACCAGCATGACGTCTTGTTTGAAATCAGTGGAGCTTTGGAAGGCTGGGCACCGCGGAAGTGTAGGCGAGGGAGTGAAAAAGCTAAAAGGAGGTCATGAACCTTGGTCATGTTTTTCACTTCTTTTACGCAGTGTTCGCCAGGACGGAGAAACTTTGGGCGATGTCGTTTCTACGCTAGAGGAGGAAGACACCGACACGACTAGTCCATACAGCATCCTGAATGGTAGGCCAACTACATATACGCAGTGTTCGCGCAGAATTTTACTGAATGCTGCTGCCTGTAGCCGATGGGCTTGCGTACTTAGGGAAGCGAAAAACAACGTAATGACGTGTTCGCAGTAAGCTGTAAACAGTTCTTTATACATGTTGCTTTGATCGAATTACTCAGTTTTGAAAACTGCCTCGAAAAGTCCCGTTTCTAATGCTACGTGCTTCTAAAGAAGTGATGGGAGGACCAGCTAGTTCACCACTTGGTGACGTAAGAATAGTGTGTAAAAGTTGTAGGGATTCTCCCCTCTGAGCTGTCGCGTTGCTGCATTCGAATTACCGCGCACCACCTCTCCTGCCATCTGTGAACGCACGGCGGAAAGACTGTGCGATGGAGGGGGGCGTGGCACGTTTTGTGCACGCGAGATAAGCGCAGCGGTGCTTGTTAGCGGGGGGAGTCGCCGGCCGGGGGTGCCGCCAGCCAGGGGAGACAAGCCACCGCGAGCCACGAGCCGGCACGGCAGCAAGTAGTTAACCGTCCGTCCCGTCGTGCCGTAAGCCTCCGGACATTGAAGTGGTTTGGTGATTGTATCGTCTGTGCCCTTTATATTTCGTTTCCACTGCTTCAGTAAAGCCCCTTCTTCCTCTCGCAATGTTCTGTGCCGTAATGTTTTAACGAGGCTGTTGCCTGAACCCCCTCGGTAGGTAGAATTACCTGCAGTGGCGCCCCACGTTGGGCGCCACTATGGGAAATCGTGCCTTGCTGGCATGCACGGCAGTGCACAAAACGACACCCGAAAGGGCAAGGAACGAAAAGGTATTTAATCCATCTCACTCGAGCGGCGGCAAGTCCCGTCCGTCTTCGTGGTCGCGCCGAACAGCCCCCTTTCCCCGCGCTACACACATTTATATCCCACGCAAGGGGTGAGGGGAGTCGCTGATAGCGACCGCCATCGTCCCCGACAATGCGCGTGTCGGCAACGCGCATGCGCACTGCGTTTGTGCGCCCACAAAGTTTAATATAAGCAGGAAAATATCCCCGTTTCGGTAACCGACGAGACTGCTTGCAAGGGCAGAGTATCTGCGACGGCAGGGCTGACATCCACAGAGATGTGTACTTTTAGCGACTACTCTGGCAGTTTATTCTGTTAAAATAACCACTGGATGGTTACAACTCTGCTTTCGTGTGGGTCTGCGCCAGTTAGTTTGGTAACGGCCGCCTGGCCCCGCAGAACTGCAGACGAGAAGTAAGCGAAAAATGTTCACGTGGACCTTCTTCTCCACCCCCCCCCCCCCTTTCCATGTAACACGTCACTATGTCAAAAATGTAATTGACGTTTTGCAAACGCTACGGCTGCCTTGATCCTTCATCTTAAACTTTGGAAAAATGAAAAGAACAAGCACGTGCTTTATGCTGGGGGAAAATGGGGATGGAGGACTTTCCGTATTTTCTACACTCTATAGTACGTTATAATGCAAGCTGATTACGAAGCTAATGCGAATTTGTAGTATTCTAATAGTTGCCATGATGGAGCGCATGGCGTCGAGGGGGTCATTCGTACACTAGTACCTGGTTAATTCAAGGTATATGTGTTAGGTAATAATACACAGAAATGTGGTTTAGCCAAACACAGGGTGTCGGTTATGCAGCTTAGACTCGCTCTCCCATTTTTGGCTCCGGTGTGACGGAAGCTAGGTACGATGGCCTGAAACGAGCCGAAAGACTTAGGTATAATGCTTATGCGCTGTCTCCTTGCTGCCCGCAACAACATGCTCTACAGACTGTTGTACGTGCTCCTTCGCAGGGACGCTGGAGTCCGGTCCCGGTGCAGCGTGCCGACAGAGCTCCGAATGCGCTAGCCCCCTGGTGTGCCTGGTGTCCAAATCCTGTGGCTGCCCGGAACGCACCCCAGTGTTGGTCCGAAAGCAAGCTAGCTTCGCCTGCTGGATGCGTACGAGTTACGCCCTGATATCAGATACAACGCATATGGCATACTTAGCCATAATGTTTCTTTCTGCAATCATTGTGATGTTGGAATACTTAATAGTAGATCAAAAAATATCCTACCTGCCATGGTATTGTTATTGCCACCTGTGCAGCATATGCATAGAAATATCACGACTGGTCTCTTACGCGTTTCATAGAACCTACCACTTTTGTAGAAAATCCTTACCAAGTATAGCTGCGCCCGACACGTCTTCTGCCTCCTTTTTCTTTGTTGTGAGAGCGCGTATGAAGAACAAGAGGTTCGATTATATTTGCGTTTTTCCACGCGAATTATCAACTTTTGCATCAGTTTTGTTCTTCGACGCCGCACTTCAGTCGACGCTCTGTATTTGCTACGGTGAAAAGGCCGAGCTTTTGAAAAGTGTCGACAGCACTACAAAGCCACTCTTCGGCTGCATCGCGTGTAGCTTGTGACACTTTATTCCTTCTGTTGCGCGGCCCCATCTTTGTGCAGCTCGGCGCCTGAGCGAGCCGTGCCTGACCCATGCCGAGTGCAGCCATGGCAACGAACACGCCCGGTGCCTTGGTACGGTGTGCCAATGCCCGCCCAGCTTCCGACGAGCCGAGGCGACCTCTCTCTGCCTTCCTGGTTAGTGAAAGACGAGTCGTTGATCACACTGACTTCTATGTCTTCCCGATGGTGTGTGAAAGCAGGGTGCGTTGAACAAGTTGCGTCAAAGGTTTCGTCCATTATTCTATTCATGTGCAGCTTTCCCGCTCATGGCAGTCCTTTCAACAGCGATTACTTTGCAGTTATTTAGCGTAATTGAAAGTTATTTTGCGCTGCTAATATTGTGGGTGAAAACGTGCTGTGCGGACAGTTTCAAGTCTTGCAAGCTTTGCGGCTAGGTTCCTGAGCCATGGAAACTATCCCATAGAAATTCATGGGGAGTAAGATTTGACAGCGAACTGTACATAAAATATTCAGAATCCTTAATGTTCTTCTAGTGTTTTCATCTCCACGTTGACTTCTTGCTTTGTGCCAAATATCACTTTCCTGAAGTGGTTTCCCTAGGTTCCTGAGAGGTCAACATTTTGAGCGAGAAAGCCGGGTATGCATGGGTAGCTGTCTCGGTTCCCAATCGTGCACCCTCTTCACAGAGTGTGAAAATAGCTGAGGCAAGAACCGCAAATCATACCATGTCTGCAGCCATTATATAAAACGCACAAGAGATGACGATGATAGTAAGAGGACATACGGTAATAGGGAGAGTACATGATGGAGAGGCCGCATAGCTTCTTTGTCTTTCCGGCACCCTTCCCCTGCCCAATAATGTACCGCATGTAGGTCCAGTGGACACCCATTTTTTAAATGTAGATGGGCGTTGAATGGCGCGTTAGAAACGTCTTGCCGGGCGCCCTTTCTTTTCTTGCAAGGTAAATTCACTTACCGGTGCTCACTCTCCAGTTCTTGGGACTGCTCCTGACTCATTCTCCTATGCCGACGAATGTTTCAGCCTTTACAACTAATTTCGACATATAGCGGTTGTCGCTCTTTCAGCTTCCATGGGTGCCTATCGGATGGATGGTACTTATCAGAACAACGTAAGCAGGTTTAGCTAGACCACCATTAATATTTTCAGTTAGTTTACGCGGTCCCAGCATACTGGACAAAGGCAATCTGACATGTAGTACTCAATTGCCTCAATGCGACGTAAGCGTCTGCGTCGAGGCACACATGAGCAGCGGCAAGGTCCACACATGAATCTAGCTAGCTCAGAGGCCTAAAACTTATCGACGTTAACATCGAACGGGCTTCTACATCACAATGTGATTGATTATTGAAGTAAGGACTGCGGTGTTGTAAGTCAGATCAAAGCTTATGTCTCCAACCTCAGCGGTAAGAGTTTTTGATTGCACAGGTTGAGGGGTCGGAGGAGGTTACAATGAGGTCGAAAATATGCGCGCTTGCTTTTGGCGGTTAGACATTCTAATCATTTAATAAATTCCCAGCGCATTTACAAGGAAGCACACATAAAGGGGGATATACACTGGTTAAAAAATTGGGTATATTTCCCCACGGTGTTTTATGTGACTACTCGCATCCTTATTCTGCTAACAAATCCTTTAGTTTTCTGCCACCGACTTCCTGTACCTCCCGAAGTGTTCTGGGCGGTACATCTAGTTATTTTACTTTAATGAAAAAACTATGGTTGATCCCTCTTTCATAGGAATCGGTAAAACACTAGAGTGAAATGAGCATTCACAAAAGCAGTTGAGTGTTTATTGTGCATCGATATAAATTTGCACGCCACTCTTTATATTTCGTCGGTATGGCACCACCAGGCGTATCAACATTATACACTGGATTACACGCGCCGGAGCATTGCCTAAATTCGATTGAAACCCTAGGCGCTCGAAAACCGTGCGAACAACACCGAATGGGTTGTCAGCAAATCGTTTGGTGAAGTCACGGTCCGCTACAGCGAAAGGAGCATGACTTGGGGGTCGACAGCAGTCTTGTCTTGTCTTGTCTTGTCTTGTCCGACGTCTAGCTGGAGGGTCGCTTTGGCAAAGGTGCGACCAGTTCGGTCCTGCTCCGTGGCGTGTACGGCAGGCGCTTACGTTGCGACGAGCTCAGCTTGTGGAACGCGAAATGCAGAGTTCGTTAGCTTGGACCGTGAATGCGTGAACGCGTTCCGCTTCCCGCTGGTGTGTGTCTCGTTGCACCGAAGTAGTCAGGAGAGCGACATTCGCCAGTCGGCGGCGTTGCCTTTCTGCCTTCATGCAAGTTTTCTTACACGGGGCCACAGCGGCGCCAACTATCGGCGCTGATTAACGTCGTGACACACTACTTCGCTTCACCTCTCCTAGACGGCGGCACCATCGGACTGGAGATGTTAAAGGAAAAGATATAAGTCGCGTTCGTAGAGCTGTAGAGGCTTTGGTTCTTAGCCCAGTTGGAACAGCGTTTCAAACTTCCCGTTGCGGCCAGAGTGATCGTTGGTTCGAATCCGAGCGCCGCCGCCTCAACGGAGCTTTTTCTGTCGATGTCATTTCCGTGACGGATATGACGTCGGTGAGGTCTCGCTGTACCCCGAAATAAAACACTTTCGTGTTAAAATCACCAAGGAGTTTGGAGGTTGTGCACGTAACAATTTAACAATGCCTAAATCATGCTTCCTGAGATTTCGCTAAGCACGGTGGGTGTCCCTTTCACTCGTACAAGGCGCGTTGCTTGTCTGGGAATTACCAAAGGAAAGACTGGAAGTATATATACGCTTCAAGCTAAGCTGATTTTAGGCTTGAAGGAAAGTTGAATGTGAGGTTAAGCAAATTTAAGATCTATGGGTTTCAAATGCGCTTGCCGAGATGAACCTCAACCGCAACGGTTAGCCGACATTGATATGGCGTTGAGGAAACTGTTTTAGCTACATGGGAGGTCCCTGCTAGTACGCTCATTTTTCCTTAATTTGTCTGGCGACACCGGTACGATCCTCGGCATTTCCGGCATTTACCTCACGATTCAGTGTTCCCGATGGCGTACTGGTAATGCGTTCACTGAGATTATTTTATTTGCAGCCTCCTCGAATGGCCGTAAAAATGTTAAGGCATTATCACTGTTATTTGTAAAGCATTCCTTTCATGACCTCGTCACGGTGTCTTCTTACGCGCTTCTGCGCAGTTTCCCAGCAGGCCCACTGGCTCCCTCAGTACACGGCGAGTTTCCTGGCATCCTTTCTTAGCCTGGCATTTGTCATTCTCGGCGTGGTCGGCTATCGAAGGTAAGCTTACTTAGAAAATTATTCTCCCTGGACTCATCTTCAAGTCTTGTGTAAAAGCCATTACTTACACGCAGAATAATTGTCGTCGACGAGATGCTCGTTTCAGGCTTCCTCTGACTCTAAGAACGCTAAGGGATGCTCATGCGCTTCGGCTATCTAGGGGCATAAAGAAAACGTAGAAGCTTTGTAGTATTTTGAAAGATAAGGCGTTTTTAACCTGAAAGAATTTTCTCGACGTTTTCGTTAATCAGTAGTTTGCGATTAAAGGGCTAAATGTTCTCCTTGTCCAAAAGAAGTTACGCAGAATCGTAACTCCAGAGCCAGAAGTAAAGGAGTGCAATCGATAAGGACAGAAGATAGGGTTACCGCCGATTAGCCATCCCAAGGACAGCAGTTCCCAGATTAAACTGGAGATACTTTTACTAGTTAGAATTTCAGAGAGTGAGTTCTCGTACGAAAAGGGTAATTTCACGGTCCACCAAATAATTCACGAATGAAACCACTGTTTGTGCTCAAATGAGCTGCTTTTCTTATAGTGAAAAAGTATACTGACGCGTTTGAGAGGTACGTAAGGGATCGAAGCTACCATACTATTGTGGCGCGCAGATTCGTCTGAAAAGCAGCTCTAACGTCCGGTTGAAACAGCTCAACAGAAATAATTACACCTATGAAAGTAAGACCTCATATATATATACCAATGTGAGTTTTGAAAATTACGAAACAGCGCAAAATGTCAGCTGTAAGAACGTACAAAGTATGTTGAGACTCTCCTTCGAAGGCGAATATACTCTGGGATTACATTCCTTGTTTCCGAAGTGGAATAGACAAAATTATATTACAAATATCCTTCGCTCTTGCTTTAGGCTGGTATTAAGCAGGCAGCGCTGAAGTTGAAAAAAAAATGCAGATATTGCCTTGTCTGCATATCCCACTATACGATTCGAGTGGTCCTAAGGCGAGGATGGCAGCAGATTTCTTCTGTGCTGCTATTTTTTTATCCTCTGCGTGCCATGAGCGCTATGCTTTTTCTCGTTATAGGTTGCAAAATACCAGGGCCACGAAGAATATGCAACCACATGCTGTATGCAGAAGACGGAGGGGGTCCAGTGGTGACCCGTACGAGCGCTTTCCCAAAAACGTCCAGAGCGGACCTACCGAGAACGACATCATGGGATCGGCTTTGAATTCACCTTGGCCTTGCGACATTCCTTTTGGGGCTGCGGAAATGGAAAGCGTTGTACAGCCCGGCTATGAAGTTAGGCGGGTAAGCAGGGACACCTATTATGCCGTTGTTATGGAAGACTGCATGCCACGTAGGTCAGCGTCGACAGACTACACCAAGCCTACGACCACCTGGAGTTACCCGAAAAGGCAGCTTCACAAGGCTAGCACTGCCATCAGAGAGATGATGTCACGAAGCAGGGAGTTGTCGTCAGGTTTGGTGACATTGAATACGGTAACGGCACAGCCCCGTGTCCCCGGGGACACGGCCAGGCCAGAATCGCAGATAAAGACGGAAAGTGGAGGCAAGCCAACTCCCATGCCCCGGACGAGAATATCGACTCTTTCAACTTACACGCTGAAACCTTGCCGCACGCGCTTCGATTCATGCGCGGAACCACCAGCGGCGGACACGATTACCGCGGACACCACGGCAGGGCAGCTGTGCAGGGGACTTTTGAACGTGCCAGAAGAGGAAATGAAAAACGTGGACCAGCCCGCCGGTACTACACTGTCCAAGGTCAAACCCTGCGAAAAAGACAAGTTCACCGAAAGCGAGCTTAAGGGTGGATCACCGAAGAAAATCAAATCGGAAAGGCTTCGAATGGCCAGTCCCAAGCGTCTTCGGCGGGCTTTGTCCGCCACCGACGATCCGTTCGCTGTCATCACTGCCGAAAACGCTGCCGATCGTTCAAACGGCGGCAGCGAATTCGAGACGTGCTCTCGGACCACCTGCGTCGTGTCGTCAGGCACCAACGCCTCGTCCTCGGGGTTCAACTTCGAGTGGCCCGTAGAGTCCTACGTGACCTTGTACGCTGACCACGAGAAAGAAGGTGGGGCGCAATGGCCCCTGCTGGCAGCCAGTCAGCCAACCGCACTCTACGGGATCGCTGCCTTAAAGGGCCCTGGTCGCGCGTCCAGGACGTGCGAGGCTTTCGTTTTACACCATGCACCTCGGGCCTGCGCAATCAAGCCTCGCATGACCGCCCCGGTCAAGGTCACTCTTACGCGTCCAACGCCTGTGCTGCCGCAGTCTGGCTGGAAGCGTCGGCCGCCAACTGCCGACGCCCCTCGCCTGCGCCGTAGAGCGCTGAGGCAGAGCGTGGCGTCGACCGAACCGCGGTCTGCTAGCACGCGAGCTTCTACACCCATGACCCGTACACTGACTTCCACCATCCGCCGCGTGCGGAGCTCCAAAATTAAGGAGCCACGTGGTCGCAAGGCGGGACCAGCAGGGACGTGGTCCATGGGTCGGCCTTTCAAAAGCGCCCCGCAAGTGATCCGAGCCACCCGCTTGCAGCATTTCGACCGTGCGTCGCAGACGTTGGACTCGGCTTTCGTCGACCGAGCCGCCCACAGCGGCTCTTTCTGCTCCTTTTCCTCCACAGGCTCTGACGGCTCCAACCTACCGCTTAGCGCCAGCACTATTTTGCGGTACAGCCGACCGGGCACGTCAGTATCTTCGGTTACCGAGAAATGATGGGTTATTAGAGCCCTGTCTGAATCCCCGCCTTGGTGACGTGCGGGATATATGTCGGTTTATTTGGCTGCATGTCGTATACCCGCTTTGAATGCTTCTAGGCATCAACCATGGCTGCTGACCTTCCCCACCGCGGCTGAAATACTTGTCAGCGTCGTCAACCATCGGGGCAAAATCTGCTTCGTTAGTGTAAAATTTTTACAACCGAACTACCTTCCCAATCATTGGTACTAGCTTAATAAAGACGACCTCTGTATGTTTCCTAATTACGTTTTGGGGGAACCAGATTTCTACAACGTGCTTTATTCTTCTGTGTGGAAACATTACCATGCCTGGAAGCAAAACGCGTATATTCAAGCCAGAGGGCCTGATCTCCCACAAAAAAACAGCGAGTCATGCGCGTGTTTTCAGTATATGCGCTGCAGACTTCTCGGGTGCAATCTGCTTCACAATTGAGTGCAATCCCTCCCCCTTCAATTGGTGTCCATTTTACTCTAAATTCTATGCCATATAGCTTAAAAACAGCAGCGTTTAATTGCTATTGATCCCAAGACTGTGCAGAAGGCGTGGTGCCTCGTTTGAACCGACTGTAAACGCCACTGTTTGCGAGAGTACAAATCACGTGACGGGCTGGTGATGGCGCTGCTAATGAGGAGGAGCATGTTGTGGGGATGGAGAGGATGCGGCGCGAAGAACATATTGCGCAAAAAATTGCTTCAAACGAAGTATATGTCCTAAAATGCTCGAACGTCGTCCTCTCTGAATACAGTTATTTGCAACCGAAACGTAGATTCATACTAATCTATACTAGAGCTAAATCTGGCAGTATTATGGGCGAGGCAACGTCAATGAGTGCGCCATAATGTCAGCGGAGAACCATTTCATATTTACGTGGCAGGGCTCATGAACCAGTAGGAAAGCTTTGTGCGGCTGCAAAAAAGAAACGCATGAAACTGCTCCTGAAATTGCGTTCCTAAAACGCAATTTCAGGAGCAGCAAGAAGCGTCCAAGAAATAACATAGTGTCAGCTACTATGGCGGCCCCTATGGTGGCACAGAATTTGAGCGACAGTCTTCCCTCTGGTATAAGTATAAAACTATATCATTCGCGACAGGCTTTCCTCCCGTTTGCGCCAAGGTCTTTACGTCACTTTCTCCTCGGTACCGACTGAGTGAACTACTGGATGTGGCCTACACGGAACATCACCTGTACAAATTCAAGCAGGCATCTTGGCATTTTAAAGACGTTAATCTATCTTGGGCTACTTAAACACAGAAATTTTGGTCTGTCTTAATGTCTGTCTGTCTGTGACTCGGTTCAGCCAGCCGGCCAAAGTGAAACTGACTCTGCGCAATAGTCTTATATACTCACAGCCAAACCTAAACGCCTAAGTCCGGTGGCGATCTTCCTACTTGTCAACGCGAGTCAGAAAGTAAAGTCATAAGTGATATTTGTAGTGTTCCTTTATTTAAAAAATTATGAATGCTTTTTTGTTGCGATAATAAATGAAATACATCAACTGCAGAAAATCGTCGCCTGCTGTTGCTCGCGCCACTATAGCTCCTGGCGGAATTTTAGGAAATCAAACGCCAACAGTAAAGAAAGGTTCCACTAGATAGGTTCCACGTTCCGCTTGGAATGCACATGAATCAGGAGATTCAGGGCAACGTGGTTCTATAAACGCTGTAGTAGAGCGCCTGGAATCACGCGCGTCTTCGCCGTACGGCAGCGCTGGCGTCCAGGCACCCGACATGGAGCAGTAGAACGCGGTAAATTTAAATTGACTTGAGCAAACCTCTAAAGTGTTATCTTGGCAGGAACGAGATGGGAGAGGTACGGCATGAGAGGTGAGCGGGAGAGAGAAGGGAGGCGTTTACATGGCAGGGGCGCCAGTCGACTATCGTCTTTCGTCGGCATTTGCAACGAAAGAAGCAGATACGCGGCCTTTTTTTTTTTTTTTTTTTGTTCCACATGTTACTCACGAGAAGACATGTTATATGCTTGTGTCCAAAGTTTGTCGTGCTCAGACAGCGACTCATATCTTTGTGCAGGCAGCTTGGTGCGAGAATAGAGTTGAGGGCTGTTTCGGGTCCTTGGTAGAGAATACGTTTTCATAAAAGTTTCCGGGGCGTGAAAAAAAACAAAACGCTTTTTTCGTTTCTTTTTTCTTCAGAAAATTATGTGCAGAATCGTCTCTTTCAATATGGCATATCAATAAAAAATTGACATACTTCATATAACAAAAACATTGTCTAATCAAACACGAAAAGTAACCGTAGTGGGTGGCGACTACACGGATGAAGCCAAATTCTTAATCTATATTAACGACTTGCTGATAAATACCTCATTTCTCATGCAAATTTTGGCCGGCGATTGCATTGGATACCGCTCAAAAACCAGCACCGACGACCACTGCAAAATGACCTCAAAAGGATTAATGGCTGGGTGAAAAATGGCTGATGTCGGTAAACAAGCAAAACTGCAAAATTATGTGCTTCACACGCAAGCAAAGCAATTCTAGCTACGCGTACTGCATCTACCATTTCCCTCCGTCGCAGGCATCATCATACAAGTATTATAGTATTCATTACGCACAAAATCTTTCTGGTCACATCGTATCACTACCATGCATGCAAAAGCTTCAAAATCATTGGGATAGTTACGCCGTAACCTGCATAGCTATTCCACCTATGTTCGTCAGCTAGCTTATCAGACCATCGTTCGCCTACAACTTGCATTCGTAGCATCCATCTGGTAAAAATCCTAATCAACATTCTTGAAACAGGTTTAAAATAGGGCAGCCCGATTTTTTTGCGCGAAATTATGGCTACCATAGCAGCATAATGGAAATTAAGCTCTCCCCTTCTCTTTAGTCGCTAAGTGCTCGGCGGGACGTTTCTTTGCTACGTCTCTTCCGTAAGAATGCCTGGTTAATTTATCCCCATAACGTATGGTTGATTTTATCCCCATATTTAACGCAGAATTCCTGGCAATGGTCTTGGCACTACGAAAGCTGGATGCATCAATTAAATATCCAATAAAAATTTCAGATTATTTTCCTGTATTTTTAGCCCTTTCCTTCCCTAAAGAGACTCCCCTTCAGCGGGCATTTCGGCACTCCTGCCACCTCATCGCGCTGAAATTAACCTTCTTTAGGTTCCTGGACATACGGGGCTCACATTCAACGAGACCGCAGACAAGGATCGTACTCTCTGGGCCTGTTGCAGAAGTCCTTGAACCGACACCTTTAAGCCGCTGCTAGGTACCGTGGGTTGCTGAAACTTCAAGAACAGCAAGAGTCAGCTTTATTATCTTTAAGATATTGTAATCATTTAAAATTCTCATGAAAATCTCAATGGTGATCTTCATGCAAATTGGACGTTATTATTATAGCCCTACGTTTTCGGGTACCCCAGTTAAATAGGTACTTACACAGGTCTCGTCTGGCGCCAACAGCTCTGTGCAGCCATTGTAACGACGACGAATCTGTCGAGCACTACTTTTTGACGTGTCGAACGTTTTTCACGTCTCAGAAATCAGTTCCTTCAGTTGCCGCTTTGCAGTCTGCGGATATCCCTATCAGTGCTGGCTCTACTATTATTCGGGACTTTCGAAACGGGGTTCTGCTGCCGGGACGCGTAGGCTCTACACTCTTAAAAAAAAGGTCGGAGCATTCACTAATGGATTACTAACAAGTTACTTGTCCCAGTATACACTAGGTACTTAGTAACTGGAGGTAGTAAATGCCGCCCTAGTCAGGGTTACTAACCGAAGCAGGCAGTAAGCACCACTACCCCAACTAGTAAAGTCCCAGCGATAGCACTCTTCTGAGCTACATGCGTTTACTAACTGGCCATGCACAACCTAGTCATAAGCACGACCTAAATCTAGTGCTACCACTTCCTACACTCAGTTAATTTACTAACCATGCAGTTGTTAGTGCCAGGGCCTACGTACAAAACCGCGGGGTAGTAAGGTTCGTAAGGAGTTAGTAAATACGGCCGTTACTACCTTTTTACGACCTTTTTTATTAAGAGTGTACGCTCCTGCGATTCATTGAAAATTCAAATACATTCAATTTATGATTGCGATTGGCTACTCCCGCCTTGAATATTCAGCTTTTTTTTTCCTTTAAGGATCCAAAACTCTTTCCAACCGGTCTAAATTCTATTTTCTAAGTGCCTGGTTGTTAAATAAGAATTCTGTTTATTTTCACGGTCTTCTGTTGATTGGCCGATCCCCTGATTGCGTATATGTCACACCCAAAGGCGCAACAACGGCAGCAGCAGCGGCAGCTGGCAGAAGGTCTGTGATGAAACGACCGTGGCTGGGAGCAGCACCGGCAGTGAAGGCGCCAGTGCCGGGCGGGACAACCAGTCCGAGACCCAGCACAACGGGCTGGCCGTTTCGCTTGGCCCGCAGTTCGAGTTTTCCGGCGCACTGTGGTCCTCGCAGCTCAGGGGCCAGCAGCCGGGGCCGCGTCCCGCATCACACCTGTAGACGAGGGCGACAACGAGACCGCGCTACGAACAGCGAGGCGACGCCGCTGCGCCAACAGTTCCCTGCCACACCGCAAGTCCCATGCAGGACGTTTGGTTTTTTTTCTGTCTGTGTACGCCCCATGCCGTATTATCGTTCGTTCTGTAGTTTCCATGCCCGTCCTTTTGGTTTTCCAATATAATTGTACGCCCGACTACTTGTCGCAAATCCTCTTAAGTGGCCCACCCCTTCACAATGGGTCAGCCGAAGCCTTCAACTCATCGGCTCTTCCTCGCGTCATCCGTTCGTGGAACGAGTGACACCGCATCTCAATCACGCCCCGAAAAATTCCGACGACTTTTACACTCTTTCTTTACATTGGTCTCTCGGCATCTTTTGTGCCACCTTCTGTATCGTTGCAATGTGTTTAAAATCATTTGTTATTATTCTATTTCCTTCCGCTTCCAGATCAAGGTCACGTGTCGTTTGGCAGCACAACACGCCCTTTATTTTGTACAGCTGCATTTTTGCATTGTATAATGTCCAGATGCGCACGAGATAACGTTCTGTGTTTTTATCGCCTATTTATCGCCCTTTAGTGTCCTGAGTTTTCAAAACTAGAACTATTTACTTTGTACGCTCTGCTCTCAATATATTTCGCCTCCATGTGTTTAACTGTTTTTTTTTTCTTTTTCTGAGTAGTATTTCGCAGATAAGTACTTCTTCCTATCTGAAACGTTCCTGCGTGAAACTAGAACTGATCTTTATTGTGCATTATCTTATTTTTTTATATTTGCTGAAATATAACGTGTTACGCGTTTGTCCGTTTTTGTTCATTCAAAATTTGGTGTTATCGTAGAATTTTGTCGCGACAGCTACCCTCACCCGATGGCCTCCTGCAATAGGGTCTGTGAGGTATGTTTAAATAAAATAAAAATTACGGTCGCCGAAGAGATACATAGAAACTTATTTGGGTTCCAATGGGATTTGAACTCTGGTCGCCAACAGCCGCAGCCAAGTGTGGTACAGCAATAACCCTGTCCCGTGCCAGGATGGAATAAGAATTATTAGGATGCGTGCCGCATGGCAGGTGAACATGACGGTGCCGCAAGTACTATGCAGCCGTGAAGTATTTGACAATCGCTGGCTTTCTCCTTCAGATCACTCCGATAAATTTTTGATTATCACTGGGGAAATATATTCGTTACATGCTGCATCACAAAAGTCGCACCAGGGCTTCCGCTCTCAAAATCTGTTCACGATTTCCCGTCACGGCATTGATTTTAGGAAGCGTTGCTCTGGCTGCAGTTTTGTCGCGTCACAACAAATTTCCCCGTAAAAGCGCTGTTTTTTTTTTTCGGGGTAAAAAAACAAAAGAACCTGTTGTTTATTTTCAAATGCTTTATGTTGTTGTTTTATTTCAACTGCTCACATTTCCAGTCCTTGGTGGAATCCCAGTCAGGCTACACGTACAATCAAAGCACTCTTGGAGTTTCTTTGGAGCACAGAACTGAACAGATTTTTGTGAATAAAGTTTTGCATGTGACTGAAAATTTTGGGCGCATCAAATGGCATCTTTTCATTTTTATAAGTGTTTTGTGTGTGTGTTTTTGTTTTTCTTCTATCATATAGCGCAGCAAGCCAGCGCGACGGCTTGGCTAACATCGCTGGTCTCCACTGAAGCTACTCTCTCTCGTTTTGTCACCGCTGACAGCCAGGAACAAGCCTGGGAGCGACAGTGTCCCCGCCCCGCCAGTCGATGGTGAGGAACCTGTGGGTCCTGGCGGCGTCCTCCGCCAGCTAGATGACTGCTTTCTTTACGGGTTAGCCAGTGACCGAACGACACAGGCGTTTATGTTTTGATTGATTGATTGTGGGGTTTAACGCGCCGACGCAACGCCGGTGATGAGGCGTGCCGTAGTGGAGGGCTCCGGATTAATTTTGACCACCTGGGGATCTTTAACGTGCGCCGAAATCTCGAACACACGGACGGTTTTGCTTTTCGCCTCCATCAGAAAAGCGGCCGCCGCGGCCGGGAATCGAACCCGCGACCTCGTGCTCAAGCAGCGCAACGCCTTAGCCACTGAGCCACCCCGGCGGGTACGTTTATGTTTTACAGTACCAACGGTCGGTGACGGAATCGCTACGATCATGATTAGTGTATTTGATGTCTGGAGTAATTTATGGAGGCATGCTAGCTGGTAATAAAATCCCAATAGCGACAGATACACAAATCAAGAACACATAACCAAAAAGACGGATTGGCCGACGCTGAATAAAACGCCCAACTGAATAATTGAAATCGGTAAATTTGCAACCAATCAAAACGTCAATCAGTTAATAAAGGCGTCAATCCGTTTAAATCAACCTCAAATGCGATCAATACTAACTTTAGGTGCCGTTGAAATGCGCAGGAGCGCTTTTCCGACGGAGTAAAGGGATTGTGAACAGCAGAGAACTGACGCAAACCTGGTTTCTGAAATTTGTAGGGATACGCAAGGCTGCCAGAGGAAGCGAACACGAATGAATTTTTTTTTACATCAGTGCAACGAACTCAATGTGGCACTTTTATTTGTTAAATTTACGGCGTACTCGTATTATGGTTGGGAGCTCGTGAGTCGAGCATCTAACACTGGTTACTACTCGAAAGAATCTCATTGATATTTACTGATGTAATAAAATGAATATTCTCCTATTATGTTTGCTATTATGCAGGATAAAAATACAGCCACTTGGGTGTGTTCTTCTTAGGCTTCGCTTTTTTTATCGTGCTTTCTTTTTATACACAAAACAAGCTAACACCAACTATCCGAACAACTTATGATGTTCATTCGGTATACCTAGCGGTCACTGGGTGTAATGCGATCAAGATGTCCCAAAATCTTTTTAAATTTGGGAGGGAAATCAAAGGTCTCGTTTATCTTAGTGCTAAACTGTAGTGTTGGCGTATTTTTCCCGAAGTGTATCCGGCAGACATTTATAGGCTGCTGCCAGTGTGTATCGTTTGTGTAGCCGTCCGTCATCTAGTGCAGCGTTTTAAAGCTTCGCCATGTACCAACTCGGCCAAACCACTACTCTGCTGAACCAAAGCGCCATTATGTTGCACGCATTTGTTCCAAATACAAAATTTATTTACGAATGTCTGCAAATCTTAGGATTAAAAAGTGGTATTAGTTACATCGTTGAGATGATGCAGATGACACTGACGTTAAAAAACAAAAGAAGAAATGATATTTTATGTTAGCTATGCGTGTTTAATTATTCCCCCCACAGCATGGCAGCACGTAAACGGTTTGAGCCCCGAATAAAAGCATGGTACAGTCCTTGTTTCGTTTAAGTTGCTGTGTTCACGATGTGATGCTACGCGTGAGAACAGAGTTAAAAGGTGGCGCCAATAATCACTTCCCTTGCATTGATGTTCGACTTACAAACTTAAATTAGGGTACTCATAGGCATGTCTCGAAGCTCTGTGCGTCTCTTTTGAATAAGGAATGACTGTTCGCACAATCACACCTGATTTATAAGCTTAACTTGCTCCCGTGCAGGGAGAGAAAGAAAATTGCACCTATGAAAATTCACTCTGTGCCTTTGCCCTCAGGAAATCTCCTTTTTGTAACAGCAGGATTAAGTTTGGAAGTTATTTCTTTGTGCATAGGAAAGCTTTCGTACAGAGAGTCTCTTCATAGGCAAATTACTAGAACGTTTTCCCTAAAGGGCTATGTCGGAGCCAGCATACATTGCGAACTTACGTAACGCACCCATTCTAGCCCGCCGGTCACGACTATTTTCGAAACTGCCCTGCAAATATGAATTATTCACGAAAAGAAGGCAAAGCGCCGCACAGGTGTTCTCTCATCTGTTTCAGCTTACTTAAGTTTTACTGCATAGCTTTTCAAGCTGCATATATTTCGGCCATTCTGGTAGTCCGAAACAAGAGCATCGAAATGCATCCAAGTCTTGTAGCTCCGTTAACACGTAGTCCTCAGATACGGAATAAAATATTATGCCTCTTCATTCATACCACCGAAACGGTGCAGCAATGACATTGAAACGGTGCCGTCCGCGTGTGAAGTTCGGCGGCATTTGGCGTTTACAGAAACTGAAGCTCTAAAAACTTTCGATTACTCAGAATTGTCGAACCGTGTGGGACATAGACCCAGGACATCAACATCGCCGCTCAATATTATGAACATCTGCACAGGTAACTTCAACCACAAACAAAAAAATTACGATCCCCACGATGTCCCTGTTACTGTGTGCCGTTGCTTAGACGATTTCTCTAATGCAGATAATTCCGGTGAGAGAACGATAGCATCGCACATTTGTAACACGCACACTTGAAGCACTCATACCATGCACTAATAACCGGTTTCTCTCAGCCCTGCTTCACCTTAGCGTCATCACTGAACAGCTGCCTGTCGGCCTTCTTCCTAAATACGTACGTCTGCACATAAAAATTGGCGAAGAGCACGAGTCCCAGCACGAGCTGCACGATGCCCAACCAGCAGAGAGCCTTTGGATAACCGCAGTCGTAGAATATGGGGATGCTTATATGTCCGATAACAAAAGCAAATTGCCCAATCTGCAGGCGCGTCAGGTACTTTTTCCACCACAGGTACGGACGCGTTGCGGGCCCCAGTGCAGCAAGGAAGTAGTACGTGTACATGATGACGTGCACGGCCTGATTGATGAGCAAGCCCAGGATGCCCTGGCCGTCGTTTCCGAAATGTATCCAGGTCCAGCCACTGAACACCACGAGGAAGTGGTGGAGGACGTGCAGCACGGAGACTTGGGCGTACTTCTTCCGGGCCACGAAGAAAAAGGTGTCGATGAAGTCGGCGATGCGAACGAGAAAGTACCACCAATTTAGATTCAGGATTGCCATAGAGTGCTCGTCGTCGGTGGCCCTGCTGACGCCCTGGCAGAAGAAGCTGTAACCGCCCCCGAAGTAGGTAAGCCTGGCGAAGCGGTAGAAGAAGTACGCGTTCGCCCCCGCGGTTACGATGTTGTAGGTCAGTATTGCCGAGCGCAGTTGGAACGGCTTGCGGTCCTTCATCCAGCGGGGACCACCGACTTTGGCGACGTAGACGTAAGCAAAAAGTAGAAGGAAGACGAACCGGCCGTCGGTTGCCAGGCCCCATCCGTCCAACCTGGTATCGCGGAAAGACCACACGTGCCTGTAGAGGTCGTACAGTGAAGTCAGGGTTCCCACCGTCATTCCACAGTATATGTGCGGCTCTTGGACGGGACGTAATTGATCTTGAATCCTGGAAACAGCGACAATGGCAGCAGGTACGGCTTGCAAGGGGAGCAAGGAAGGCCTGCGTTATCGGCTCCGTCTTGACGCTTGCTGCAGCGGAGGGAAGGAGCGCGGAGGAAGGAGCTGCCATTGGTCGTTGGATTATTTGCATATATGCTAGGAGCCGCAACGGGGAACCCCTGTGCTACAGGAAAGTGCTTGCTTAGGGGGCACTTCCTCAGTAGAGGCTTCTGTACGCGAGTGTCTTCCTTCGTGAAATAGCGGTGCACAAGACACGCTCGACTGTTCATTCATGCGCGTACGCTAATGCCTTCTTGTCCCAACATGCCACCTTCCCTCTCAAGCACTGCCCTTAACTCATAATATTAACAACACTCGAAGGCCGAGTATCACTGTTTCTGTGCGCGCATTTTTGCTAAAAGAAGTATGACATACCCACAGCATGAAAAAAAAAGTGATAATTATTTCCCTTTTTTATTGCGGAAGACGTTTATTCCGCGTAAGGTTGCGCCGAGCTTACCTTATGGGAAGGATCAGAAGAGAAATCAGCTGTAGAGGGAGTGGACAGTATATCAGGATTTAAATTTAGAGGTTTTCTTGGCGAGAAATTTTAGTGGTACTCATTGATTCCGCTTACTGAGACACTGCAAAAAGCTGCGAAATTCTATTTTGGGGCTATGGAGTAAGAAAAGGAGGAGGAGGAGGTAGCCTTTATTGTGGCAGGAAGACTCTACGTCAAGTGGGGGAAGGGGAAATAGAAGGGGGGGGGGTTGTAACTTGGGACATCTTAAATGCGTACAGTTCGACCCAAAACAGGTGGGCTCCTTAAGAATGCTGAAGAGGCCGCGTGGGGTGAGGAGAGCAGGCTCACGACTCTAGACTGCTCGCGCTAGACCACTTTTTAGGGAAAAGTGTGCAATTAAAGCCAGCATGGAGGGTTCCAGTGTACGAGGGTCGATGTAAAGAGAGGCTGTATTTGGAGGAGGCTTGAAGGTTCTGTAGCGCACGAACTTCGGGTGAGTCCACCGGGACCGGATGAACTTGTTTTCTATTATCCCTTTGCCTGTTGAGCTCTACTTTGCTGGTGATCATTTCATTGTCGCAGTATATACCATTTTACAGGGAGCGCGGCTGGACGGTGAAGCAGCCAGTGACGATGGTCGCGTCGTTGCATGCGGTCTCGCGATACATTTAGTGGAAACCCGCGAAGCCTGCTAACACAGTACTCGGGTAGCTGAAACAGTAAACCCAGGCATGCGCTTTGTTGTTGTTGTTGTTGTTGTTAACGACGCATTTCCATGCATTCTGGGGATGGCGTTATCGCAGCAAACGGAATTTGGTGTATTCCGGTGTCGTCGACCGTCCAGTGCCTTTTAAATCTGCCTACAATGCGTACAAACCCTCTGAAAATGTTGAGGTGCTAATTAATATGTTCCCCTGTAAACACGGGGGCCTAGGAGCGGTCAAGCCGCTGCTTGGAAAGAACTTTGGCCAGAGTTGTAGGTATGGCGACGTTCGCTCCACACTCTGCAACACCATGAAATTTCCATGCATTAATCCCTTTGCCGCACAGACGTCGCTGCCACAGATACACCATTTGAAGAGGAGAACATTTTTAAAATCGAAACTTAGTACTCTAGGTACGAACCCAGGAAACACCGGGTAGCACTCCTCAGACTTTCAAGCTCAGCCAAGGTCAGCCAAGGTCAATCAAGTTGCTCGTGAACTTTCGAAGCACCAACGTCACTTCCTATGAGCCCGAGGAGTCTTTCATGTTTTTCTGCAGTGCTGTTCCAGAAGTTACTACGGGGGAAAATAAAACTTCGGCCGTATTCACCCTTTTCCTTCGAGTATTTTTTCGTAGTATGCCGAACCTACTCTGACATAATCTAGCATATAAATTATAGCCATACCCTAAGCTTACTTGGATCAAACCCCACGTATAAGAAGAACCCGCCGCGGTGGCTCAGTGGCTAAGGCGTTGCACTGCTGAGCACGAGGTCGCGGGTTCGATTCCCGGCCGTGGCGACGGCTTTTCTGATGGAGGCGAAATGCAAAAAACGCCCGTGTGTACGAGATTTAGACGCACGTTAAAGATCCCCAGGTGGTCAAAATTAATCCGGAGCCCTCCACTATGGCGCGCTCTATCGCCTGCTTGCGTCGCCGCGTTAAACCCTACAGCCAACGTCTAAAGAGAAATGCCTTCTTAGTATACCGTTCGGGGAAGCCCGGATATATTTAAATTAGATAAAACAACACTTAGATGCCCTAACAAGTGAGCGGAACCAGTATCTTAAAAAAATAATACGCGAAATTTCGACGTGCGATGCGGAGCATTGGAACGCTGCTATCACGCCATTCAAAAGAAAATGTCTCGCTGGTGCAACCAGCCAATAAAGCTGCAACGAAAACAGGGCGTTTCTTACGGGCTGGGCCGAACATGTCTTGGACACGTTCAAACGTTTCGAGAGTTTTGAAGCCCGTATTACGTATTTCTCTCTGAAACTTCATTTAATTATAAAACCAAATGTCAAACGTTAGAAGTTTTTTTACTGTCTCAAAAAAGGAACATCAGTCGGAAAGGACACTTCACAAAGAAAAGAAAACACACGAGCGTGCATCCGTTTATCTTCGTGCAGCGTATCTTCCCACTGGTTTTATTTTTCGAGATAATGAACCAACTGGCCCGTGTCTACCATCGTACCTTATTCTTGCGTGAAAACACATGACACGTTTATTCATGTTTCTTAGTACACAGTACCAAAACAGGGTGTAGAACTCCTGTGAAACATCACTGATTGCGGCTTGTAGGCACTCCCTGTGCACTCGCTCAGGCAAATAATGTTTACAGCTGTCTACAAGACAGCTCTAAGCAAGATAAAACGAAGCAGCAAATTATAAAACTGTTGTAGTTTGGCGTTCAAGCTCATAAATATTGCGACAATACGTGTCCATTAGAAACACAAAATAACAAAATAGCCAAGAGTACAATATTGCGAAAACACAATAACACTAAACAGCACCTTAATGAATATTCAACCATACATCTAATGGTTTCCAGAAGGTATAAAATTTAAATATTTTCCCCCTGTAGATTTTTAAGAGAGAGAGAGAGAGAGAGAGAGAGAGAGAGAGAGAGAGAGAGAGAGAGAGAGAGAGAGAGAGAGAGAGAGAGAGAGAGAGAGAGAGAGAGAGAGAGAGAGAGAGAGAGAGAGAGAGAAGAGGCAACACACATCTGCTGTGGAAGAGTTAATGACAAAGGAATCCGAGGCGCTAATTTTAGGTAGGTGTGGAGGAAACTAGTTTTAAAAAAAAATGAAAGCATCGGTTTGCTGTTTGTGTAAATAGCGACTTTGTATAGGCATAAAGTGGAAGAGAAGTCGGGACTTCCATAATTCATGAAGTATTGTTGCATACGAGTTTACTAAGGCACCTTTTCTGCTACTGATGGTTGTGCCATTTTGTGCAGACCTTGCGCTTTAAACATTGGGGCACTAGAGTATTGGTCACAAGAACGTCTGATAAATCAGTAGTTTAACGTTGAAAGCGTAAGACTGGCGATAGAAGAGCCTAATATTCCAGTTAATTTTTGTACTATCCTGACCAATATGTAGTGCTGAAGTCAAATTCGCTGTGAAAAGAACCCCTAAACTTGGTATTTAAGCTGATAGGTATTATGTTAGTGCCCTAACCGACAGTTACGTCTATGCTTTTTTTGGCTGCGAAGAAAACAGCCTCCGTTCCATTTGCGCTCAACCGCGTAGAAACTGGTCACTTCGTAAAATATTCGTTTAAACTCTGGTCTAAAAATAAAAAAAAACATCGGATTGTCAGCCTACCCGCAAGTTTTAAAATCCCAATAAAAAAATCTCATACCTCAAAATTCTTAGCCCAGGCTCTGCTTGTACATGATCGAAAGCAAGGCTGAATTATTCATCTTTCCTGAACTAATTTTAGGGGCGAAGCCCCTTAGGGGCTGGGGCGGTTGGCGTCTCCTGTCGTCTTCGTCGTCGTCGTCTCATGTAGTCACGGTACTAGAACATAACGCGTACTAAAAAAACACCGAGATACTCGTTGACGCCTCGCTCGGGAGCGCTTCGTAACACCTACTGAAAAAAATTGGCTAGCGATTACGATACTCCCTAATGCGATATTTCGGCGTAGCGGTTTGGCTGTCTTGACTGGGCAAAATGTGTTGAGGCAAAGGATTTCCGGCGGACGCATTTGTATGGTTACACAAAACTTGCATGTGCAGTGGATGACGAAGCACATGCACCGGTAGCCTTGCTCATTGTTCAGCGCTCACTCGGGGTTCCGGCGTCGGCGGTGCTGAGCCTCCGCCCTGGCAGCTCGTTTAGCTGCAGCGGCTGACGAAGCGCACGACCGGTTGCCTCACTAGCAGTTCAGCACTTACTCCTGATGTATGAAGTGCGCTGAGGCAGCACTCACTCGAGGGTACTCTCGAAGGCAGCTATGATGAGCCACTGCGTCGGCGGCGTGAAGTGCGGCCAAGGAGGTTAAAAAAATTGCAATTTTTTAACCTCCTTGAGTGCGGCTCAGGAAGGGACCGCGAGCTGCGTCTTAAGAAGCGAACGCACATCATCGTCACGCGCACGCCGCCCTCCCGTTTTCGCTAAGCGTCGCTACTGCCTCCTCGCCCCCTCACAGCTTCGGAGAAGCGTCTGGCCCCACCACGGCAATCCGCCATACCCTCCTAATTTCTCGACAGTCTGCTTTCTTTCACTCGTCGGACTTGCCATCGTTCGCTAGATGTTAGCCCATGGTTAGCCCACGAATGGGTACCAAAGGGCTGCGCCCAAGAAAGACCGGGATGCTCGTTTACGCCTCGCGCTAGAGAGCTTCGTGCTTCAAAGACAAGAGACTTTTACAGCAAAGCTGTGTACCTCTAGCTCCCAATGGTTTCATCTTCATTTGCAAAAATGTCAACGCGCCAAGAATACACATACAAACTGCATGCTTCGCCCATCCCCAGGTTTCACATTAGTGGAGATGGCCCGGGATTATTTTACGAATCGGCTTGCTGAGAGGAGACTAATAACTGGAACCTACAAAGCGCAGGACAATTGCACGCTGCAGAGCACTTTCAAGCTTGACTGTATCCTCTGCACAATCATCAGAAATACAACCTGTACAGACGCGGGGCGCTACAAAAACCCATAGTGACAATTACCCATTCACGAAAAATACAATAATTTGCAGATCATGATCATGACATCACTACTACCATTCCAGGTAAGCAGGGGTGTAACAACAAATCAAATTTTCAGCGCCTGATCCTCATAACAAAATGGTTCGTAAGAGGCACGGGCACACGTCGTATCATCCCGAGGAACAGTACTTAACCGTAGTAAAAGTTAGACATGTCACTCTCCTTTCGTTTTTGATTTCTTGTCCAGCACAGGTACTGACCTTCCACCGGGCTTGTATGTCTTGAGGTAGAAGTTCAGGAACAAAATAATTGTCAGGATGAGCAGCGCTACCCCGATGTAGCACAATGGCTTCGGGTAGCCACAGTCGAACAAGAGAGGCAACGCGATGTGCGTGGAGAAAATGACAAGCTGCACGATCTGAAGCGTGGTCAGGTACTTCTTCCACCAGAGGTACTTCTGCAATGCGGGACCAAGCGCCGCCAAGAAGTAGTAGGAGTACATGACAGTATGCACAAAGGCGTTCACACAGAGGCCAAATATGCCCTGGCCGTCGCTGGCAAAGTGGAGCCAGATCCACCCGCTCAGGACCACCAGCGAGTGATGAACCACGTGGAGTTGTGTGATGTGCGAGAATTTCTTGCGGGCCACGAAGAAGAAGGTGTCCAGAAACTCGGCAATGCGGACGAGGAAGTACCACCAGTTTAGATGCAAGATGGCCGTGTCCCTCTCGCTGTTTGACAGGCCGACCCCCTGGCACAGGAAGCTGTATCCTCCGCCGAAGTAGGTGAGCGGTAGCATTCGACACACAAAGTACGCACTCGCCAGCACTACGAACACGTTGTATGCAAGGATGGCTCGCTTCAGGTCGTAGGGGTTGCGCCCCTTCATCCACCGTGGGCCACCCACCTTGGCGACGTAGATGTACCCGATGAGCAGAGGAAACACGAAGCTCCCTTTAGTGATGGTCGTCCAGCTGTCTAGTCTTCTGTCCCGGAGCGACCACACATGCTCGTACAACTGCGAGGAATACCATACAAGGGACCGCATAGTGACCGGAGTCTATTCCTTGGGGACGCCTCGGTGTCGCCTGATTACGCCTAGCCGATACTCTCAATCTTTGCCGAAAGCAACTTCCCGGCCAACTTAGCTCCAGTCATGAACGGAGCAGGGTCCGGTATTCATGCGAAGAAAGGCGGCCGTTTTGCATTACCTAATAGCGGGCGGGCGTTTTTATTTCATCTGCAATGCACCTCCTCGCATCTAGAATTGGCTTCATTAAGGGGGTGTGCGTAATCTGTTGCAATCAACCTTGCGCGCGTGTGTATTTTGCCCTCGACGTGCAAGGCTAGAGGCGGTGCGGTATACCTGTCAGTGTCACGCTGAAGAATAGATCTCAAATTAGATTACGCTGGTGTAGACGGTTAATTTTCTTCGCCTGAGCGAGAACATTCTGCGCGAAAATGTTGCTAAGCAGACGTCTTTCAGTTACATCTTCTTCATAATTTAGTGCCAACTGACGTATAATACGCAATGAATGAATGAATGAATGAATGAATGAATGAATGAATGAATGAATGAATCACTGAATCAATCAATGAATCAATCAATCAATCAATCAATCAATCAATCAATCAATCAATCAATCAATCAATCAATCAATCAATCAATCAATCAATCAATCAATCAATCATAACTATTCAATAACGCGTCAAAAATAGAAGGCGGACTGAAGGGACACCTCTGTGACGGTCGACACAGGGCATTTATTCGTAGCTGCAGTCCAGAATGCAAGCACTGGGAATGAAGAAGTGGTTGGTTCACAGGAGTAGGCGAGGTACGACATGATGTCGCTGGTGGTTGTGAGAGAAAGATGAAGGGCAACATTATTTACACACACCATTATCGAGCAGCGTTCTCACTGTGCGCGGCTTCCCATTTGCGGGAATACTCATTATGAACGCGGCGCTGTGGATCGTAATACTCGCCGTTCACGTCCCTTCTTCCGCGCATTGCCCTGTGATCGTATATAGATCTGTATAAGAAACTCACCTTTTTTTAAGGTAAACCCCCTCGGCGACTCGGCAGCTGCTTTATTTTTCTATCGACGCGACTACGAAACGAGACCTTGGTGTTTTTGCAGAAAATGGGTACAAACGCGCCGTGCCCCCCGATGAGTATCATAATGCAGGCAAGGCAGCATAAACAGGTTCACGGTAAAAAGTGTTGATTGGCTCATAAAAACAGCGGGCTTCTATGACTATTCATATACCAAGGGCTATTCCGTTTTCAGTTAATGCCGTGTAGTAATGAAACTGTAACGTGTAATCTTTTTCGACCCCAAGCATTCGTAACTGTCGCTTTTCTGGATAACGGGGTGAGTGATTTAGATAGGTGAATTCCGTATATGGTCTCCTACACGGACGCCCATGTGTAGCGCTTTGGGCGCAAGTTAAGGATCCCAATGCGGTCCAAATTAATCCGTAATCTAATATTACAGCCCACTTCGAAGCCCATGCACACCCCACATGAATACCCATTATGGGGGGTATGTGGGTTAAGGCGAACAATGCTACGGTGTTTTTTGCGTACTCACAAATGCCCTAACTTATACCGTTGCCAGTGTAGCTTTAAAATCATTATCATCAACCACCGTCATCAAGTAAAGTCAGCATTGCTCATTTACCAATTGTGCCATTGGTCCCTGTTAATAATGCGCTCGCAGTATTAGAGTATTTGGAATATTTCGCCCTGGAATTTGCTGTATTTTTCGCTGCGCGATTTCGTACCTCTACTAGAACGAGAATTCGGCGTGATTTCTTGTTAAATAGAAAGAGGATTGTCGCAAGGGCAATCACGGCGTGTCGTGAACTAAGGACACATTTTCCGCAGAATATATCCGGATATAGTTTGCGTTTTAGAGGTCCTGCGTGCTAGTGGCACAAGCGAGGGTCACACGAAGTACTGAAACTGTCCCACTCCTCCACAGTCTTCAAAGCTATCCGGCTGTGGCGGGTATGGCCCACCAGGGCTCTTTCTTGCGGGCGTGGTGTAATGACAGCTTGCAGCACTCGAACTTGCTTTCTTTTCTTCTACAGGGGTCCTAGTCTCGACTCTTCTTTGGCGCCGCCATACCAAGATGTCGCTAGAAAAGCCCTTTTAAAATCTGCTTAACTATCCGCTTTTAGCCTTTGTGACGCACTGAAAGCAAATCAGAACAAGATTTACGGAGTGAAACTTTTAATTAAAGTATGAACAAGACTTGTAGGAGGAACTTTATTTGTCATGTCATGGTGACGAGAAGCCTAGTCCAGGTCCTCTGGTGTATCTGAGCATATCGTGCGTTCCGTGTAGGTCGTCGGACTTTCTACCCTTCCTCGCTTCGATCGGCGAAGCAGTCATTCGAAGGCCTGAGTGGATAGGTTAGGAACGAACGGTGGGAGTGAGTGAGACTGTGGGTAGGCACATACCACGTAGAGGCACCGAGTACCTCCCGTAGTTGAAGCAGAGAGCTTTTTTGGGCTTCCTGAGGAACTTGTGTTAGAGTAGGAGAGAGGTTTCTTCGATTTTTTTAAATGCGCTAGGAAGACACAAGTTGAGGACATCTTCATCGTAATCATCACCAACATCCTTTTTAGGACGACTGCATCGTGTAGGCCTCTCCCTGTGACCTTCACTCGCTGTTGTCCTGCGCTTCCCGAGTCCATTCTTTGCTTCGAATATTGCCCTTTCGTCCCTCCATAGAGTAAATGGCCGTCCGTCTAGACTCGTCTATGCATGTCCAGTCTGTTACCCTGTTGGTGCACCCTTGTTCATTCACCTCAAGGTCAAAATTGCGAGGTTCAGGACTGCCTTGTATGCGGTCTTAATAATGGTGTTTCTCTCACTTTTGGCAAACTTTTGGTGCGGCTGTGCAATATTCTGGTCATATTCAGTGGTTGCATGAGTCTTATCGTTTCTTTCCTCTTTTTCTTGCTGTTCTCCAGGTTGAACGTTTTGTTTGTGGGCAGTTGGTTTAAGATTTTCTGTTTTTGGTGATTGTGAGTTTGGAACTACCGCTTATCTTTAGAGCCCCGCCGAGCATTCTTAAATGGCTGTTCACTGGGAAGATATTGGTACATATTTTAAGGGTGATTTTAAACTTGGCCGTGTGGTGCCATCTGTCGTTTACCACACCGAGCTTGCAGCAGACATAGAACCGTGGGAATATTGAAAAGTATTTTTAAAACTTATGTGGTTAGACGCTGTATAGTGGGGTTCATTTTAGTTATCTTCTGCTTATAATCCATGCTCTCCTTGATTTCTGAGAGACCGGTATTAATAGTTTGTCCCCTGTTTTTGTCAGATCACCCAGTGTTGGCTCCGGCATAAGTCTCGGTGGAAAACACGACACGGTGGCTCAGTGGGTAAGGCGTGGCGCTGCTGAGCCCAAGGACGATGGTTCAATTCCCGTCCGCGGCGGCCATTTTCCTGATGGAAGCAGAAAACAAAAACTCCAGTGTGTTGAGATTTTGGTGCACGTTAAATATACTAAAGTACTCTTCCGGAGACTTCCACGACGACGTGCCTCGTAGCCCACGGGTAGATGCGGGGCATTACTGGAAATTTGTATTTTTGGTCTTCTAGTGGAAACGCGCTTTGGTGGGATGGCGTAAGTTGCGGGCACAGTTGGAGACGGTCTCTGCCGTGCGCGCTTCCACCAAATGGGCATAGAACAAACTTCACAGCGCAGGCGTGGCACCTGGTGAAAACGTACGTCCTTTTGTTTCCCATCCGACGTCGTATCATTGTCCTCCTTTTAAACCTCCTGTTGCCGTAGCGCCGCATTAGATTCGCGGAGCCCTCGAATCTTGCTTCCTCAGTCGTAGCTTTCGGGTGGCAGCGGTGACGTATTTCCGTGGACGCCTGATGAGCACGGCTGATAGCGGACGGCTAGAAGCCTCGGGGGAATCGAAAAATAAGCCTAATAACTCCATCGCGTAAAAAAAAAAAAAACATGAGCATAACTCATAGCAGGATCCCTATATGCTTTGTCTGTCGCGAAAGCATCGACAGCTCCTAAAATTGCTGCCTTCGTTACCGCGAACCTACTGCCTGCCAAGAACCGTAAGGCTGCGATGCCATGTGCGATCACTGGGCACATGCAGGGCAACGCGAAGAGATATGGGCTCTCGATATGGTTACGTAATGTGGCCGCCGCGCTCCGCGGATCGTTAGCGCGCGACCTTCCCAATAAGGAGGCATTGACTGCCGTAGCCACTTCCACGAGTGACGCTATCGCGTACGCCCGAGGAAAGAAGGAAATGTCGACTTCCCGCATTCATTGCTTGATTTCAGTGCCGATAACGGGCGCAGATATCAAGACGCGACGCTCGGTGTTTGGGCGGCACTTCGCGGTCGCAGTTTTTAAGCTGATAATTTGTAGGACTGCACGGTGCTAATCACTGTAAGCGAGAACTCTGGGTCAGGTTACTTTTTGTACCGTCAGAGTGGAAAGGTGTCGCGATTATATACAATCTCGCGCACGTGCAGCGCGCTAATGAGGCTTCGTCGCCGTACTCTGGATGCGTATGCGGGTTGGTTTAGCGCCGGGCTGTTTGACTGCGCCAATAGAAGTTCTCCTTCCGTGTTCCTATCACTTAATTCACTTGGCCGAATCGACGAGTGCCGCTATACCTCAACGCCGCCGTGTTATGACGCCGATGTCTCTCAATATTAATTGTGTTCAAAGTTTTGCCATGTTTTTAGCCTGGGCAGAAAGCGGTGGTTCCTTTTGAACAGGCCTAATTGCGTGCACCACGACGTTTAAAGTTACCCTGCAACACTTCCGATAAACGCCTTAACTCTTTCCTTCGCGTCTGGAAGCGCGAAAGCTACAGTTATCGCCAGCATGGAGCGAGCGGCACAGCATGATTTGTTCGTCGCGCCAGATATGCCTTCCGTTTCTTCTTTGTTTTTGTGGCTTTATTTTTTAAATTGCTATCAAAAAGCGTTCATTGCTGCAACTGAAGGAAAACCGGCCAAGAGCCGCTACATGGCTTCAGTGACGTAATTCGGCCCGACGAAGAACGTCAAGATCGGGAAAGAGGGAAAAATCTTTTGAGCGAGTTTTCAAGTTATCTGATGAGCATAGAGCAGTAATTTATAGCTGAGGTACTTTGCGACCGACTAATCTAAGTAATGGGTGTGTTTGGTGACTATGTGCTGCAAGCATTTCAGATTTCAAAAAAAGTTCAATGAAGTGTTGCAGGGTCCCTTTAAGCATGTAAGGACCACCATTCTGGTCACGGGGAAGTGCTTGCTGTCTGGAGCTATCTGTTCGTATATAGTTCCAAATGCTACCTGTTCGTAGATCGAAATGCTTGATCGCTGTTGCCATTGGTCTCCCTGTGAAACAAATAGCCAAATTCTCCACTGGCTCTTCATCGTTTGCTCGAAATTAACTCTCGGGAATTATTCATAATTGGGGAATAATTCGGGAATTATTCGGGAATTATGAACATAAAAACCGGACTTAGACGTTTAGATTTGGCTGTGAGTATACAAGACTATTGCGCAGATTTTTTTCGCTTTGGCCGGGTGGCTCAATCTAGTCACAGACAGATAGACAGATAAACAGACATACAGACAGGCCAAAATGTCTGGCTTTAAGTAGCCCAAGAAAGTCTACCGCCTTTAAAAAAGCGGGATTTTATAACTTATTTATATACCACGGGCTATTCCGTTTTTGTGAATGCCATGTAGTAGTGAAACTTTAACGTTTAGTCCTTTTCGACCCCAAGCATTTATAACTGCCGCTTTTCTGGATCACGGGGTGAGTGATTCAGATAGGTGAATTCCGTATATGGTCTCCCGCGCGGACGCCCATTGATAGAGCTTTCGGCGGAAGTTAAGGAGGCCAATGTGGTCCAAATTAATCCGCAGTCTTATACTACAGCCCACCTCTAAACCCATGTACACCCCACATGAATACCCATTATGTGGCGTGTGTGGGTTAAGGCAAACAATGCTACGATGTTTTTTTGCGTACTCACAAATGCTCTAACTTTTCCGACTGCACTGTAACGTTAAAATTATTATCATTAACCACCGGCATGAAGTACAGCCATCATTGCTCCCTTACCAACTGCGTCATTGGTCCCTGTTACAAATAAGTTCTCAGTAGTTGAATATGTCAAATATTCCTCCTTGGGATTGCTGTATATTTCGCTGCGAGAATTCCCACCTCTACTTGAATGAGCATTCCGCGTGATTTATTTGTTAAATAAAAGGAGGACTGTCGTATGGGCAACCACGGCGCGTCGCGAACTAAGGACACGTTTTCCGCAGAATATTGCCGGATAGAATTCTCCTTTTCAAGGTCCTGCGTACTAGTGGCACAAGCGAGATTCACGCGATATTGTGCAACTGTGCGGCACCTCCACAGTCTTCAATGGTATCCGGCTTTGCCGGCTATGCCCCATGGGGGCATTTCAAGCGGACGGGGTGTAATGTCAGCATGCAGCACTCCAACCTGTTTCGTTGTCTTCTGCAGGGTTCCTAGTCTCGACTCTGCTTTGGCGCCGCCTTACCAAGATGTCTCTACAGAGACTCTTTTAGTATCGGCTTTTAGCCTTTGTGACACACTAAAAGCAAATCAGAACAGAATGTACGGTTGAAAACTTTAAGTCAAAGTTTGGACAAGACTTGCGGAATAAATTAAACTTTATTTAGTCCAGGTGCACCGGTGTATCAGAGCATACCGCGTTTCGCGCGTGAGTCGTTGGGGCTTTCTATACCCTTCCTCGCTTGGATAGGCGAACCAGTCGTTCCAAGGCGCAAGTGGGTGGGTTAGGAACGTAGGGAGGGAGTTGGACTGTGCCTAGGCACATACGAGTCACGACGTGCAGGCACTGGGTATCCGCCGCAGCGTATGCAGCGAGCTTTTGTGGGCTTGCTCCTCAACGTGTGTACGAGAACCACCGGTTAGGTGGCTAAGGAATTGCGCTGCTGAGCACGAGGTCGCGGGTTCGATTCCCGGCCGCGGCGGCCGCTTTTCTGATGGCGGCGGAAAGGAAAAACCCCCGCGTGCACGAGATTTCGGCGCACGTTAAAGATCCCCAGGTGGTCAAAATTAATCCGGAGCCCTCCACTACGGCGCGCCTCATCGCCTGCGTCGCGTCGGCGCGTTAAACCCTGCAATCAATCAAATCAGGGTTTGTGTTAGATTCATAGGTCGGCAGGCTCACTTATGACTGCACTCAGACACACCCCACTCCCAATTCACGCGTGAGTGACGAATGAGCCTCGCCATCGTTTCGGGATGGCGTTTGCGAGTGCGAGTGAATGCGAGCCCCACACCACTCGCCTTGAGTCCCGCTCACCAGTCGCGGGTGGTAAGCCCCACTAGTAGGTCTCGAGGGCTAAGCCCCGCTCACCGCTCCCGAGTGCCCTGGTGCTACTCGCACGATTTTCGGGGTTTATCTCGTTGAGCGTCAATTGCCCTCTGGTGGCGTGTTTATTTAGGACCATAATTTGGATAGACTTATGACGCTGTGATGCACTGACACCGTTCCGTGTCATGACTCGTAGAGGGTCTGCTGCGCCCACTCGCGTGACCTCTCACCAAAGCTATGACAGAAAAAAAAAACACGAGCTCAATTAATAGCCGGCTCCCTATATGTTTTGCTTGTTTCGAAAGCATAGACATTTCCTAAAATGGCGGTCTTCGTCATTCGTTACTGCACAACTACTGTCTGCCAAGAACAATACGGCTGCGATGCGGTGTGGGATCACTGGGCCCATGCAGGGCAACACGAGGATATATGGGCTCTCGATATGCTTACGTAATGTGGCCGCCAGGCCCAGCGACCTTTAGCGCGCGGCCTTCCTAATACAAAGTGGCATTGATTGCCGTAGCGATTTCCACGAGTGACGCTATCGCGTACGCCCTTAAAAGGATGGAGATGTCGATTGCTCGCATTCATTGCTTGATTTTAGCGCTGATAACGGCCGCAGATATCACGACGCGATGGTAGGTGTATGGACCCTACCTCACGCTCGCAGTTTGAGCTGACAATTTGGAGGACTGCACTGTGTTAAAGGGGCCATGCAGACATAATAGAAGTTTGTTTTATTCGAAAGATTTCGTGTTTTATATTGCCCCCAGCGCTTGCCCGGAAGCAAACGATGCTTTATTCCCTGAGAAATTCATCAATTTAAGTTACAATTTTGGTTCTCCCGCCAAATCACGTGTTTTCGTGGCGTCTGGAATGACATCGCGAGAACCGCTCTGCAGCCGATTGCGGAGCCTTGTGTACCGTAATTCAACCTAGATGACGCCACACTACCGTGAAGGGTCTTTTTTTGCTTTTGCTTTGTTTTTGACCGTATTTGTACCAGGCTTGTTTTTGTTGCGGTAGAAAATCGTCGTTTCGTGAAACATCGTGTTCGCTCGACAAATATCATCACGTAACACACCGTCGCTTGCGCCAATCGGCCAGTGTCGTCTGAGACAACCCCAAAGCGCCGCAGTGCTTTGCAGCTAAAACAAGACGAGTGCGCACAGTACCGACAGCAATACGCATCGGCATTTCTTTCTTTACGTGTAATTTTGTAACTTCCAGTGTTTACCCCACCATTCTTACTGCTATAGAAAGAATGTGCCCTAAATTTAAGCGCAAATAGCTCGTTCGGCAAACTTATAAAATTATATAGCATATTTAGGCAAAGTTTACGTTAAGATTGGGGTCAGTATGATTGTAACGAGGCACCCTTTCGAAAGAACCAAACTTGTGTTTTGTCTGCTTGGCCCATTTAATCTCTGTAAGCGAGAACCCTGGATCCGGTTGCTTTTTGTACCGTCAGAGTGGAAAGGTGTCGCGATTCTCTACAATCTCGCGCATGTGCGGCTTGGTAATCAGGTTTCTAGATGCGTATGCACGTTGGTTATGCGCAGTGCCGTTTGACTGCGCCAATGGAAGGTCTCCTTCCGTGTTCCCATCAGGTAATTCCTCTCCAGCATCGATAATTGTCTCTGTCTCTGAACGCCGCCGTGTTGTGACGCCGAGGTCTTTCGATATTGATTGTGTTGCAAGATTTGTCATGCTTGTATCCTGGGCAGAAAGCAGTGGTTGCAGTTTGACAGGCCTAATCACGAGCGGGGCGACGTTTAAAGCGTGTAAAGACCACCTATGGAGGAAAGTATACTCAGGAGAGGCCCCTAGCATCCCAATGCATTGTAAAAAAAATTGGGCCCATCTCCCCGCGAGGGGGACTCGAGTAAATGCGTCGCATAGGAGGTGGGTGTATTGCGTTAACGTTTAGTGTTTGGGGAGTTGGTGGTAGTGAATGCGTTGTATCAGCAGCTTATTGACGTAGTTTGAATTAGTCAAGTATATAAGGCGCGTTCGTAGCCTCCCATTCTGTGTCGGCTTTGTGGCGCAGTGGGTAGAGCACCATGTACATTGCATTCCGCCCGCACGGTCGAGGGATCGAAACCAGGCGCCGGACAGTATTTTTTTATATATAGTGTAGGGGGAGGGGTGCGGACAAAGACGGTGCGGACTACGACGGACGTCAACGCGGGTGACATCATGAGTTACTAAAATGCTCAGCATTTAAAAGTGTGGAGAAAGTGATGTCATTTTTAATGAGCCCATAGACAGTGTTGCCTAGTTTTTTACGGCTGTGCCGGCTAAATCGGGCTAAATGACACGCCCGATTTTTTACGGCGCTTTGACTATGTCTGCCTCGCTACTTTAGCAACACAGCGCACTCGCTATACGGCGTCGTCGTCGTCTCCACCCTGTGCACTACCGCTGATTTCGCAGCCTTTTTTCCACTGCCGTTTCCTTTGTGGTCTAATGTCAGTGCGAAGGCAACATCCTATATAGGATGTTGCCTTCACGACGCCAATTCTTGCCCACGACGCCAATTCTTAACCATATATATGGTTAAGAATTGGCGTCGTGGGTGAGCATTGTTGCCGTTCTCTTGCGGCGATATCTCGTCGATTCAGCGCAGTGGTTTTCCATCTTTATCGGTCTGCCGGTGAGAAGGTGCGCGTTGGCAGCTTTGGCAAGTTTTGGAAACCCGGCAAATCGGCACGCGACAGAAGGCATCTTGCAAACCACTGCAGCCACGTATTCACCGGAAGTGAAATTCATCGCAGCTGAGACGTGGCGCAAAAAGACCGCCGTACTGTACGGACCCAAACACTGCTCCTGTCGTCTGCTTTCGCTTTCGCGAGCCGCCCGTATCGCGAAGCTGTTATCAAACCGGAACCATCGGTGGAGAATTGTAGAGTGCTGAGCCCAGTGGGCTCATCGACGTGGCGGGTACGGCTTCACAGCCGTGTCGTCAGGGCCTCTCCCTACCTTTTTTTTCTTCCATGGGCACACCGCTCTGGTCACGGGGTAGTGCTTGCTGTTTTTAGCTATCTGTTTGCAGATGAGAATGTATTATCACTGTCGCCATTGGCCTTCCCATGAAACAAATAGCGAAATTCTCCTCTGGTTCTTCGTCGTTTGCTTGTAATCAACTCCCCGCAAGAAGTGACGCTACCAAGCCCGGTTCGGCTACTAGGACTACGTCTTCGTACTTACATGCATAGTTTTTATCGGTTTTCTTTTGTTTGGACTTACAACTCTCTGTCAGCCAGTTGACGTGTCGGTAAAGGATACTAATTAACAAATACAGTTAAAAAAGTTCTTCTGTATCTATTTCATGCTACATCTCAACAGAAATTTGTAAAAAAATATCTTAAAGAGATACTAAAGGGTGAAGAACATTTTTGTTTGATTGATATTCAACACTTTTCACGGGTAGCTCTCTTTATTTTTCTTCGACTGCAAAGGATGCCTGATTTTCGGGTGTCCAGCGAGCCCTGACCGTTCCATGCAATTCCGCCGTTTGGCAGAATCGCCAGAAAATACCAGCGTGGTTGGTCATTGACACAGTTGAATGGAGCCTACAACCTGTCCTATTAAGCCTGTTTTTTAACATTTTCGGGCTGAGTTTCGTGCCTTTATAAACATGCGCTAAGCCGAAGATGCTATCGACCCGCCGCGGTGGCTCGGTGGCTAAGGCGTTGTGCTGCTGAGTACGAGGTCGCGGGTTCGATTCCCGGCCGCGGCGGCCGCTTTTCTGATGGAGGCGAAAAGCAAAAACGCCAATGCGTGCGAGATTTCGGCGCACGTCAAAGATTCCCAGGTGGTCATTATAATCCGGAGCCCTCCACTACGGCGCGCCGCATCGCCTGCGTTGCGTCAGCGCGTTAAACCCTACGACCAATTAATCGAAGCTGCTATCTTTTTGACGTTAAAATGCATCCAGGTACCTTGCGCTTTTTTTCCGGAAAACGCTTAAAAAAGGTTAACTTCCCGTTTGCAACATTTACAATTTGTTATGTTACAAAAAGTAGTGAAGAGAAGTACTTCCTTTGTCAAAATTTTCTAAGTGAACCCAAAGCCTTCTGGACCACAAAAAATTGAAATGATCGGCTTAACCTTTAAACGTGACAAAATTATTTTATGATAGCAAGAACCAATGTGTTTTCTATAGCTTGCAGGGTATACCGGCAGAACAGCACGCGACAGAAGAGCACCGGCATAACAGCGGCGCGTCAAAAGGGCACGGAGAACGCGGTCCCTAAAGATGTATTTAAGCACCTCACTATTAACTCCATTCCTAAAAATATGCACCCTATTCATCACAAGGAAAGGAGAAACGCTAGAGCCAAAGCACTCGAAAACTGTTTAAACACCGCGAGGAGGTAGTCTACGTGGATGCAGCCGAATACAAAGTGCAGGATGCCTTTGCAGTTGCAGCCGTCGATAACAAACTCAAGCACATCACCGCAGCCACTGTTTATGGCAGAAGGCCGGAAGAAGCAGAAGTGGCTGCAATTTCTGTTGCAATTATTAGTGCCAAAGCAAAATTTATCTTCAGCGACTCCAAAACGGCTGTGCGTAATTCTGCGAAAAACAGAATTCACGAAGCGGCATCTCAAATTCTATTAGGAAATCAGTTCGAACCCCGCCACATCCAGATTATCTGGATTCCTGCGCGCTCGTCCCATCCAGGGAACGAAGCGGCCGACAGTTTACTCCGCGAACTCGTCAACCGGGCGGTGGACCAATCGTGCATGCGAGGGTCTAAGGAGCGTATGGTTACTTTTCAAGAGATTACATCTCACTACAGAAACTGAAGGCTAGTTTACCCTGCCCCTCATTATTCCCTAACGAAAATCCAGCAAGCGACATGGAGGCAACTCCAATCTCATACCTTTCTGAACCCTTGTAAATTGGCCCTAATGTACCCAGGTCTGTACATCCCAAAGTACAGAATGTGTAAGGCCGAAAAAGCCGACCTAGCCCACATCGTATATGAATGCCCGGAGCTCCAAACTAAAGCCGAATGGCATCTCTCTAACCAAATAGAGAGGGAGACTGCGGTGACCAGCTCCGAGCCTGAGACCCAAATTCAGGCCGTGGACTGGGCTTTGGAAGTCGCCATGAAGCAAGGTCCTCTGGCCACTTCACAGAGTCAAGAAGAAGCCCAACATTAATCAAACTTAATGATTGTTGACTAAATAAAGCTGTTCCTCCTCCTCCTCCTTTATGGAGTTCTCAAGGCAATAACTTCTTTTTTTTTTTAATTCTGTGGTTCTGTACGAGTGCGTTTCCTCTCGGTGTCTGAATAGTTTTATGAAATGTCGGCCCTGGATTTTGCCGCTTTCATTCCAAACATCCTACATAATGTAGTAATTAAACCCGGAACATTTTTTTTTCGAGAAAGAGTAACGGAACGTGAAGAGAAATTCATAGAAAGTATTTAGCGCCCTCTATAATGTTTGTATAAATGTTGAAATCTAAACCATTGCCCATTAAGGCGTTCCATAAAATCGTGTCCTTCTGTCGCTGTGCTGTTTTGTCGGCGGGCTATTCTGTCGCTTGCGCTTTTGACGCCGTGCTCTTCTGTGGCATGCCGTTTTGTGGCGTGCCCTTTTGACGTCGTACTGTTATGTCGGCGGTGCTCTTCTGCCGCGTGCCCTTTCGTCGTGTTCTGTTTTGACGTCGCCCCAGCAAGCAGGCATAAAACATTTCAGCCTCGCTAGGGACGTAAGCTTGTAAATTGAATTTTTTGCGGCCTGTGCACTTTTTTTAAATTTGTAGAAGCAAACCTTCTTGTACAGTCATTGTTAATCTTCTGCGGTTACACGCCATCGAACCACCTTTTAAAAGCGTCAAGGTACACTATTACCCATTCTTGTTGAGACAAATTTCGGTGCAATTTTTTGAAGCTTGGTCTCTCTCTTGCCTTTTCTTCCATTCTCTCTCTGATAGAAAGAGAGAATAAACTCTAAAATTAAAAATCTACCTCTCTAGGAAAGACTGCATGGTAGGGATATTCGCGCTTCTACGCATAGGTCTGCACATTTCTTTAGAAAGTGAATACTCCGCGAAGACACTCGCTGGCTGGAAACAAATAAACTACACGCTCAAGTTTTAACGTTCCACGGGGCGACTATTCCTGTAAGCTCAAAAATTGAAAACATTGATTTAGGGTAACGTGTACTCTAACTAAGTCTTCGACGAAGACATTGTTGTGCGTGACTATTACCGATGTACGATGTAACGGAGGAGCCCAATTAATCGGTCACCAAAAAAGTGAAAGGAGGAAATTTTTATGTCACATGTACGAAATCACTTTCACACGTTTGCGTCAGGCTGATACTCTAAAACACTGCAAATCAACCAGTACCTCAGCGAGCACTGATTTTTGAAGAGACACGAACACAGTACAAAAGTATATGCCTTCGGTATGGTACGGAACATCACTGTCATTTTGTTTTTGCGCCCGTCAAAGTGTCTGATCTACCGGCACGCTTGTACGTGTTGAGGTAGAAGTCGACAAACAAGTACACGCCCAGCATGAGCTGAGCAACCTCTAAGTAGCACAACGACTTCGGATAGCCGCAGTCAATGAAGATAGGCAACGCCATGTGCGTGGAGATGATGACAAGCTGCACGATCTGAAGCGTGGTCAGGTACTTCTTCCACCAGAGGTACTTCTGCACTCCGGGACCAAGTGCCGCCAAGAAGTAGTAGGTGTACATTACAGCATGCACAAATGCGTTAATACACACGCCAAGTATTACCTGGCCGTCACAGCCGAAGTTCAACCAGGTCCAGCAACCGAGAACAATGAGCGCGTGATGCTGCACGTGAAGTAGGGTGACATGCGAGAACTTCTTTCGGGCCACAAAAAAGAAGGTGTCCATAAAGTCGGCGATGCGGACGAAAGTGTACCACCAGTTTAGGTGCAAGATGGCAATGTCCCTCTCGCTGTTTGACAGGCCGACCCCCTGGCACAGGAAGCTGTATCCTCCGCCGAAGTAGGTGAGGGAAAGCATTCGACACAGCATGTACAAGTTGGCCAGCACTGTGAACGCGTTGTATGCCAGGATGGCTCGCTTCAGGTCGTAGGGGTCCCGTCCCTTCATCCATCGTGGGCCACCCACCTTGACTACGTAGATGTACCCGATGACCAGAGGAAAAATGAAGGTCCCTCTATTGACGGTCGTCCAGCTGTCTAGTCTTCTGTCCCGGAACGACCACACATACTCGTACAACTGCAACGAATGCCATACAAGGGAAGACATAGTGACCGGAGTCTATCCCTTGGGAACGCTTCGCTGCCGCCTGATTATGCCTACGATGCTCTCAATCTTTTCCGAAAGCAACTGCCCGGCCAACTTATATCCAGTCAGGAATGGAGCAGGTTCCGGTATTTATGAGAAGAAAGCCGGCCGTTTGGCATTACCTAATTGCGAGGTGGCATTTTTATTTGATCTGCAATGCACCTCCTCGCGTCTAGTTCTGGCCTAGTGTGCGTAATCTGTTGCAATCAACCTTGCACGCGTGTGTATGTTGCCCTCGACGTGCAAGGCTACACGCGATGCGGCATATCTGGCAATGTGACGCTGAAGTATAGATCTGAGTAGATTACGCTGGTGTAGACTGTTTTCTTTTCTTCGCCTGAGCGAGAACATTTTGCGCGAAAAAGTTGGTAAGCAGATATCCTTCTATTACATCTACTTACTAATTTGATGCCAACTGACTCGTGATACACAATCAATGAATGAATAAATCAATGAATCAATTAAATATAACTATTTGTTAACGCGTCGAAGGCAGAAGCCGGACTGAAGTGACACCTCGGTGACGGTCGACACAGGGCGTTTATTCGTAGCTGCAGTCCAGAACGCAAGCCCTGGGGATTAAGAAGTGGATGGTTCGCAGGAGCAGACGAGGTACGACATGATGTCGCTGGTGGTGGTAAGAGGAAGATGAAGGGCAAGATTATCTACAGGACGTATACCGCCGCATCTTGAGGAAGCAATGCGGAGTGACCACCAAGAAACGCAACTCTAGGCCGTCCAGCAGGTCATCGAGGCGCTTGCTAGGCAGGAACTTCGCGAGCCGGCAACGGCGAGCGAGGATCCTCGCAGAGCACCCGCCAAGACGACGACGTAGGCCACGTCCTAAGCGCGCGTGCGCGCTTTACTGCAGGCAAAATAAACGTTTCTCCAATCCAATACACACACCGTTAGCGAGCAGCGTTCTCACTGCGCGTGGCTTTCCATTTGCGGGAATACTCATTATGAACGCGGCGATGTCGATTGTAACACTCTCGGTTTGTGTCACTTCTCGCGCGCGTTGCCCTGTGATCGTACATAGACTTGTATAAAAAACTCCCCTTTTTTTTTTAAGGTAAACCACCTCGGCTACTCGGCACCTGCTTTATTTTTCCATCGACGCGAGTACGAAACGAGACCTTGGCGCGTTTTTTTTTTTTAATGTGCACAAACCTAGCCCGCGTTACCTGGCGGCATTTTAAAAAAATCAAACGGCAACAGCAGCGAAAGGTTCCACTAGATAGGTTCCACGTTCCCCTTGAAACGCTCGTGGATAAGGACCCTCGTGTCTCCGTCGTACGGCGACGCTGGCATAGAGGAACCCGACTTGGAGCAGTGGCACGCGGTAAATTTAAATTTACTTGAGCAAACCTCCGGCGTGTTATCTTGGGAGGAACGAGACCGGAGGGGAACAGCATCAGAGGGGAAAAAAAGAGAAGGGAGGCATTTACTTGTCAGGGTCACCAACCGACTGACGTCGACTTTTGCAACAAAAGGAGCAGATACGCTGTCAATTTTTTTCAGACGGCTAGCGTCGAACCATATACCTAATAGTTTCTAGACCCACCATAATATGGTTAGCTACTCCTATAGTGTGTGGTAGAGTTCACAGCCGGGAGTATATCAGGCAATCTAAGAACACGCTGGAAACATCTTCCTCGTACTCTCTCTATGCACAGGATGGTGAATTTTCAGACATTTCAACAGCAGGGCTGGTTAGTCCGAGCTTTGTCCGTCAGTCGCTAAAAAAAACCCTGGAAGCTTGAGAAATAGTTGTGGTTAGGGAGGTCCCGAGAATTGAACCCCAGCCCTTCACAACGTGAAACCGGCAACCTAACACTGTGCCACCCCAAAGGTTCGAGGGGTACGGCGGTAGCGGCGGCACTCCACAACACAATAACAATAATTGGAAAGAAAAAACGCTGCCCGCGGTCGGAATCGAACCTGAGTCCCCCGCGTTATGGATACCGATTGAGCTCTCATCTCATTCACGGCGCGCAGCATTTCCTTTGGGTTGGTAGCGCGGGCGTTGATTTAGGACGCAGCCGCCAGTTCTAGCGAGTGCAAATTCGGTCCACTTCGGGAGAGATGTTAAAGCCTGCGGACGAAACGATCCGCGCTTCCCAGTTCTTGAGAGCATTCAGCGGCAAGTTCGGAAATGAACAGTGCGAGATGCAACAGCGTGGTCTCCCATGAAGGGAGGGGGCCGCCAGCTCTGCTTTTTTTCCTCCCTTCCACCACTAATGCAAGCTGCGTCATTTTCTTACCAACAATATTTTGTATAGGCAGCGCCGAATCGCATGGAATGGAACTTACGGAAGAGGGTTCCACATTTCGTGGCATCCCCACAGTCATTCGTAACTGTAATGTTGGAAAAAAGTTTGATATCTAATTCGCAGCGTAGCGAACAAACATAGGGGGATGAAAGAAATGGACCTCACGAGGCTAGTTCAAGCCTTTGTTCTGAGTCGCTTTGTCTACTCCCTTCCATACCTCAGTTCACACAAGGCGGAGAAGGAGAAAGTAAACTGTTTGATTAGGCAATCGTACAAACCAGCTTTGTGCCTACCGAGGTGCACTCCGACTGATAAACTCCTGAAAATGGGCCTACACAATACCCTCGAAGAATTAATAGAGGCCCATAGAATCGCTCCATATGAAAGATTATCGAAGACCCCGACAGGACAGTACATCTTAAAGGATCTAAGTATATACTATGAAGGAACACAAACGAGGGAGAACCCGGTCCCTAGAGATATATTTAAGCACATCATTATTATCACAAGGAAAGGAGAAATGCTCGAGCCAAAGCACTCGAAAAACTGTTTAAACACCGCGAGGAGGTAGTCTACGTGGATGCAGCCGAATACAAAGTGCAGGATGCCTTTGCAGTTGCAGCCGTCGATAACAAACTCAAGCACATCACCGCAGCCACTGTTTATGGCAGAAGGCCGGAAGAAGCTGAAGAGGCTGCAATTTCTATTGCAATTATTAGTACCAAAGCAAAATTTATCTTCAGCGACTCCAAAACGGCTGTGCGTAATTCTTCGAAAAACAAAATTCACGAAGCGGCATCTCAAATTCTATTACGAAATCAGTTCGAACCCCGCCAGATCCAGATTATCTGGATTCTTGCGCGCTCGTCCCATCCAGAGAACGAAGCGGCCGACAATTTACCCCGCGAACTCGTCAACCGGGCGGTGGACCAATCGTGCATGCGACAGTCTAAGGAGCGTATAATTACTTTTCAAGAAATTACATCTCACTACAGAAATGAAAGGCTAGTTTACCGCGCCCCTCATTATTCCCTAACAAAACTCCAGCAAGCGACATGGAGGCAACTCCAATCTCATATCTTTCTGAACCCTTATAAATTGTACCCAGGTCCGTACACCCCAAAGTGCAGAATGTGTGAGGCCGAAAAAGCTGACCTAGCCCACATCCTATATGAATGCCCTGAGCTCCAACCTAAAGTCGAAGGGCATCTCTATAACCAAATAGAGTGGGAGATTTCGGTGACCAGCTCCGAGCCTGAGACCCAAATTCAGGCCGTGGACTGGGCTTTGGAAGTCGCCATGAAGCAAGGTCTTCTGGCCACTTCACGAAGTCAAGAAGAAGCTCATCATTAATCAAACTCAATGATCGTTGACTAAATAATACTGTTCCTCCTCCTCTTCCTGTATGGAGTCCTCAAGGCAATAGCATCTTTTCTTTTTGAATTTCGTGGTTCTGTACGAGTGCGCTTCCTCTCGGTGTCTCAATATTTTACCAAATGTCGGCCCTGGTTTTGGCCGCTTTCATTCCAAACATCCTACATAATGTAGTAATTAAAACCGGAACATTTTTTTTTTCAAGAAAGAGTGACGGAACGGGAAGAGCAATTCATAGAAACTATTTTGCGCCCTCTATAATGTTTGTATAGGTGTTAAAATCTAAACAATTGCCCATTTAGGCGTTCCATAAAATCGTGTCCTTCGGTCGCTGTGCTGTTTTGACGTTGTGCTGTTTTCTCGATGTGCTATTCGGTCGCGTGCGCTTTTGACGCCGTGCTCTTCTGTCGCATGCTGTTTTGTCGCGTGCTCTTTTGACGTCCTACTATTATGTCGGTGCTCTTCTGTCGCGTGCCCTTCTGTCGTGTTCTGTTTTGACGTCGTCCCAGCTAGCAGGCATAAACCATTTCAGCTTCGCTAGGGACGTAATCTTGTAAATTGAATTTTTCGCGGCCTGTGCACTTTTTTTTTAATTTGTAGAAGCAAACCTTCTTGTACAGTCATTGTTAATCTTCTGCGGTTACACGCCATCGAACCACCTTTTAAAAGCGTCAAGGTACGCCATTACCCATTCTTGTTGAGACAAATTTCGGTGCGATTTTTCGAAGCTTGGTCTCTCTCTTGCCTTTCCTTCCATTATCTCTCTGATAGAAAAAAAGAATAAACTCTAAAATTAAAATCTAACTCTCTAGGAAAGACTGCATGGTAGGGAAATTCGCGCTTCTATGCATATGTCTGCGCATTTCTTCAGAAAGTGAATACTCAGCGAAGACACTCGCTGGCTGGAAAGACAAATAAACTACACACTCAAGCTTTAACGTTACACGGGACGACTATTCCTGTAAGCTCCAAAATTGAAAACATTGATTTAGCGTAACGTGTACTCTAACTAACTCGTCGACGAAGACATTGTTGTGCGTGGCTGTTACCGAAGGACGATGAACGGGGGAAACCAAGTAATCGGTCACCAAAAAAGTAAAAGGAGGAAATTTTTATGTCACATGTACGAAATCACTTTCACACGTTTGTGTCAGGCTGGTACTCTAGTTTTGTGTTCCCTTTGCTCGTGTTGCGTTTTTTCAGTGTTGCGCTTTCTGGAGGTTTCAAAATGGTGCTCTAAAACACTGCAAATCAACCAGTACCTCAGCGAGCACTGATTTTTGAAGAGACACGAACACAGTACAGAAGTATATGCCTTCGGTATGGTACGGAACATCACTGTCATTTTGTTTTTGCGCACATCGAAGTGTCTGATCTCCCGGCAGGCTTGTACGTGTTGAGGTAGAAGTCGACAAACATGTACACGCCCAGCATGAGCTGAGCAATCTCTAAGTAGCACAACGACTTCGGATAGCCGCAGTCAATGAAGATAGGCAACGCCATGTGCGTGGAGATAATGACAAGCTGCACGATCTGAAGCGTGGTCAGGTACTTCTTCCACCAGAGGTACTTCTGCAATCCGGGACCAAGCGCCGCCAAGAAGTAGTAGGTGTACATGACAGCATGCACAAACGCGTTAATACACACGCCAAGTATTACCTGGCCGTCACAGCCGAAGTTCAACCAGGTCCACGCACCGAGAACAACGAGCGCGTGATGCTGCACGTGCAGTTGTGTGACATGCGAGAACTTCTTTCGGGCCACGAAAAAGAAGGTGTCCATAAAGTCGGCGATGCGGACGAAAGTGTACCACCAGTTTAGGTGCAAGATGGCCACGTCCCTCTCGCTGTTTGACAGGCCGACCCCCTGGCACAGGAAGCTGTATCCTCCGCCGAAGTAGGTGAGGGAAAGCATTCGACACAGCACGTACAAGTTGGCCAGCACTGTGAACACGTTGTATGCCAGGATGGCTCGCTTCAGGTCGTAGGGGTCCCGTCCCTTCATCCATCGTGGGCCACCCACCTTGACGACGTAGATGTACCCGATGACCAGAGGAAAAATGAAGCTTCCTTTAGTGATGGTCGTCCAGCTGTCTAGTCTTCTGTCCCGGAATGACCATACATACTCGTACAACTGCAACGAATGCCATACAAGGGACGACATAGTGACCGGAGTCTATCCCTTGGGGGCGCCTCGCTGCCGCCTGATTATGCCTTGCCGATGCTCTCAATCTTTTCCGAAAGCAACTGCCCGGCCAACTTATATCCAGTCAGGAATGGAGCAGGTTCCGGTATTTATGAGAAGAAAGCCGGCCGTTTGGCATTACCTAATAGCGAGGTGGCATTTTTATTTGATCTGCAATGCACCTCCTCGCGTCTAGTTCTGGCCTAGTGTGCGTAATCTGTTGCAATCAACCTTGCACGCGTGTGTATGTTGCCCTCGACGTGCAAGGCTACACGCGGTGCGGCCTATCTGGCAATGTGACGCTGAAGTATAAATCTAAGTAGATTACGCTGGTGTAGACTGTTTATTTTCTTCTCCTGAGTGAGAAAATTTCGCGCGAAAATGTTGGTAAGCAGAGATCCTTCTATTACATCTACTTATTAATTTGATGCCAACTGACTCGTGATACACAATCAATGAATGAATAAATCAATAACTCAATTAAATATAACTATTTGTTAACGCGTCGAAGGCAGAAGCCGGACTGAAGTGACACCTCGGTGACGGTCGACACAGGGCGTTTATTCGTAGCTGCAGTCCAGAACGCAAGCACTGGCAATGAAGAAGTGGATGGTTCGCAGTAGCAGACGAGGTACTACATGATGTTGCTGGTGGTAGTGAGAGAAAGATGAAGGGCAAGATTATCTACACACACCGTTAGCGAGCAGCGTTCTCACTGCGCGTGGCTTTCCATTTGCGGGAATACTAATAATGGACGCGGCGCTGTGGATCGTAATACTCGCCGTTTACGTCACTTCTCCCGCGCATTGCCCTGTGATCGTAAATAGATTTGTATAAGAAACTCACCTCTTTTAAGGTCACCCACCTTGGCAACTCGGCACTTGCCCGAAACGAGACCTTGGCGCGTTTTTTTTTTTTTTATGTGCACAAACATCACGAAGAGACTCATGCAGGCAAGGCAGCATAAACAGGTTCACTGTAAAACGTGCGGATTAGCAGATTAAAAGAGTGGGCTTGTATGACTATTTTTATGCCACAGGCTATTCCATTTACGGTGGATGCCGTGTAGTAACTAAACTTTAAAGTGTAATCCTTTTCGACCTCAGACATTCATAACTGGCGCTTTTCTGGATCACGGGGTGAGTGATCTAAATAGGTGCATTCCGTTTATGGTTTCCTGCGCGGACGCCCATGGCCAGAGATTTCGGCGCCAGTTAAGGATCCCAAGGAGCAAAATGGCGAGTTGGGCTTGTTGGGCTTCACAAAGGATAAGACCAAGAGCTCGGCGTGAGGGCGAAGAACGTTCGTCAAGACTCTTGCTTCTCCACGAGAAGCTCCCTGGCTCAAAACAGAAGAGATTGGCTTTTGTGATCCTGAGTGTGCGGACCCCATTCCCAGAACGGGCAGGGTCCACGGAGATCGTGATGTCGGAGCAAAGCCTGCAGAAGAGCGAGTTGTGCTGTCAATACGATAATTCTACCTCTATCATCATCGCTTTCACAAGGAGGAGCATTGACGGGCCATTGGTGTATTGTTTCTTTTGATCATTCAGTCGCAATTTATGCACCCAGTTTCGGCCGACTGGTGCGCAAGCAATTAAGAAACGTCGGTGTTTTTATGTTTTCAGTTCCTTCAAAAGATGCATCAAGCAGTTTTAGTTTTTTGGTTGCGGTGTCAGAATTTTGTGTAAGCATGTCAGTGCGCTTATAACAAATTCGGTTGCAAAAACCTGTGCTCTGCACTTATGTCATGTTAAGCCCAAACCGAAAGTAAAACTTTAAGACCTGCTGACACGTCTAGAAGAGAATTTAGTCAATCTTTCGTTCATGTACAATTCGTTTTTACCAAATGCGACAAATGGGGGTATTGCCAATTCTTGTATGAATAGCCCAACACTTATGATTTATTGTTAAAAAAAAGCTCTTGAAACTTTAGGCCGTGGCCTCCTCGCCAAAAAAGAGTAATTAGAGCCCGAAAGTTGGGACAACGCAATGCAAGGTTGTTATTTATGTCTCTTGAGTGCGAATGTCTACGAATTCTTTTCGAAACTTCAAATGTTCTGATGTTGTTTGAAAATTCAAACAAAAAAAGTTATTGTTCGGCATCCTTCCAACTCACTATTCTAGAGAATTTCAAATTCAGAGAACAGCCCGCTGCGAATTTAGTTAGCTGTGACGTCAACGAGAACACTACACTCACAGACATATCAGATGTAATAAGTAACGATAACAACAAGGAAAGAGTCATAAAGAAAAAAATTGTATGGATCAGATCATCACCGTTAGAGAACTTGCAGATATATATATATATATATATATATATATATATATATATATATATATATATATATATATATATATATATATATATATTTATATATATATATATATATATATATATATATATATATATATATATATATATATATATATATATATATATATATATATATATATATATATACAGGTGGGATCCGAACCCAAGCACAGGAAAAAAATGACATTGACATAAATACCCCAGAAAGTGGACGGGAAAAATAGCCCCGCCGGTAGCGTAGTGGTTATCGCACCAGACCGGTATTCTGGAGGTCGTGGGTTCGGATCCCACCTGGCGGACATTTTTTCTCCACTTTCTTTCTTTCCAAATTCTTTATCTGTTCTATGACCTACTATATCCTCCCATTTGCTTTCCGAGGTTTTCTTCACTGCCAACCGTTATTTCTATATATAAATGCTATATATATATATATATATATATATATATATATATATATATATTTGTGTGTGTGTGTTCGTCGTCGTCATCGCTGGTCTTCTGTGATGGCGCTGTGGGGGTATTGCCTATTGCCAACCTATATATCCCATGATAATATATATACAAGCTGGTACTGTGCTGTACTGTACTGTACTGTGAGAATACTTCCTATACGTCCACTGGCTCTCGTAGAGACATGAACACAGGGCCCGATATTCCGATATGAACAATCGGTGATCGTCCTACTGAGAGAGCGGTTTATTTAAACCGGCTGTGCCGCATTTCCGATAACCGCTTTCACTCTTTCCTTCTCATCTACAAACACTGCGAAAGCTATAGTTCTCGCAAGCACAGCGTGGCACTGGGTTATTTGCTCGTCGGAGCACATATGCCGTCCGTTTCTGCTTCATTTTTGTGGCTTTCTTTTTAAAGTGGCTCAAAATGCGTCCATTGCTGTCACTCAAAGAAAGCCGACTAGTAGCCGCTACACCGCACTAATGACGTAATACCAACCGGTAGAAGAGCGGCAATACTGGGAAAGAGAGAAAAACCTTTTGAGCAAGAATATAAGTTAATTTTGAGTGGAGTACTTTGCGACCTCCCCCCCGCAATTTGAGTACTGGATGCATTGGTTTACTTCGTTCTGCAAGCACCCATGATTTCGAAAAAAATTGAAAAAAGTGTTACATGGTCCCTTAAGGCTGGCTACGAAAACAATTTTAAGCCATCCCACTATGTGGAGGTGGATTACGGGCGAAGCTTTTTAGCACACGGTGGGGGGGCGACACAGAATTTGGATGCAAATTTGCCGGGGTTCAACATGGTTAAACCAACCCCCCCTCAACATCCCTTTACTGTTGAACCACAGCGCGAAGGACGAGACAAAGGACGATAGCAAGAGGACACACGAAGCGCTGACTTACAACTGGATTTCATTTTCTCCAACGCCGCGAAATATAAACGAAATTGAAGAAAGCAAAACATCAAAGAACACATGAAAAAAACTGCAATGAAAAAGCATAGAGCCAACCACGCAGTTAACCATTATCGGCGCGTGTCGTGTTAACATAGTCTATCTTTTTATTCGTGAGTGCAATTGAGGCTATACTGACGCAATTCTCACCCAGGCGTTCAATCTCAGCGGCCTCTATAATTTCCTGAGTTAGCCTGTTCACGTTTCTGCCAATAACGGGGCAATCTTCAAACAGCTGCTCGCAGCCGCATTTAGTCGCAGTGAGTGGCGAGATTACCAACCGTTTTATTTTTAACATTATTGTGGTGCTCCCGCAGGCGGTCAGTGAGGCATCTCCTTTTTCCACAAATTAAATGCAGGTCGTAAACTACGCCTTCAACGCAATCAATGAAGGGCGTCCTGTGCTTGATGTGACACTAGGATTTTCCCTCCCCGAACCGTGGTTCATGCTGCAGAGGGCCGACAGTTTCTTTGGGGCAGAATCACTTTACTTGGAACGAAGGAGCGATTCCCGCTTTTACTTCGAAGCCGCACGAGGTGCTCGCTTAACCTTGGTTGAGCATGTAGGTCATATTGACACTAGGCGGAACGAGCCGTTTTGTGGGCTTGACCTGAAGTAATAAGCTCTTACTGAAAAAAAGCGAGCTTAATTAATAGCAGACTCAATATATGTTCTGCCTGTTGCCAAAGCATAGACAGTTCCTAAAATGGCGGCCTTCGTCATTCGTTACTGCACAACTACTGTCTGCCAAGAACAGTACGGCTGCGATGCGGTGTGGAATCACTGAGCCCATGCAGGGCAACACGAGGAGATATGGGCTCTCGATATGCTTACGTAATGTGGCCCCCAGGCCCCGCGACCTTTAGCGCGCGGCCTTCCTAATACAAAGTGGCATTGACTGCCGTAGCGATTTCCACGAGTGACGCTATCGCGTACGCCCTGAAAAGGATGGAGATGTCGACTGCTCCCATTCATTGCTTTATTTTAGCGTTGATGACGCCGCAGATATTACGACGCGAAGTTCGGTGTATGGCCTCTACCTCACGCTCGCAGTTTTTGAGCTGACAATTTGGAGGAGTGCACTGTGTTAATCACTGTAAGCGAGAACCCTGGATCGGGTTGCTTTTCGTACTGTCAGAGTGGAAAGGTGTCGCGATTATCTACAATCTCGCGAGTGTACGGCGCGGTAACCACTTTTCGTCGCCGTACTCTAGATGCGTATACACGTTGGTTATGCGCCGGGCCGTTTGACTGCGCCAATGGAAGGTCTCCTTCCGAGTTCCGATCAGTTAATTCCCCTCCAGCATCGATAATTGTCTCGGTATCTGAATGCCGCCGTGTTGTGACGCCGAGGTCTTTCGATATTGATTGTGTCGCAAGTTTTGTCATGCTTTTATCCTGGGCAGAAAGCAGTGGTTGCTGTTGGACAGGCCTAATCACGAACGGGGCGACGTTTCAAGCGTGTAAAGACCACCTATGGAGGAAAGAATACTCAGGAAAGGCCCCTAGCATCTCAATGCATTGTAAAAAGTGTGGAGGAAGTGATGTTATTTTTAGTGAGCCCATAGATAGTGTTGCCTAGTTTTTTATGGCTGCGGCGGCTAAATCTGGCTAAATGCCCCGGGCAATTTTTTACGGCGCTTTGACTATGTCTGCCTCACTGCGCTGACAACACAGCGCAGCCGCAACGGCGTCATCGTCGTCTGCAGTCTGTGCACTACAGCTGATTTTGCAGCCTTTCTTCCACTGCCGTTTCCTTTGAGGTCTAATGTTTCTTCGAAGGAAACATCCGATGTTTAAGAATTGACGTCGTGGGTGAGCATAGTTGCCGTTCTCTTGCGGCGATATCTCGTCGATTCCGCGCAGTGGTTTTCCATCATTATCGGTCTGCCGGTGAGAAGGTGCGCGTTGGCAGCTTCGGAAAGTTTTCTAAACCCGGCAAACCGGCACGCGACAGTGAGGCATCTTGCAAACCACTGCAGCCACGTATTCACCTGAAGTGAAATTCATCGCAGCTGAGACGTGGCGCACAAAGACCGCCGTACTGTACGGACCCAAACACTGCTCCTGTCGTCTGCTTTTACTTTCGCGAGCCGGTCGTACCGCGAAGCTCTTATCAAACCGGAAACAGCGGAGGAGAATGGTAAAGAGCAGAGAGTTTCTTAGTACGTATACTAGAGAAGGAACTGCCCCGGGGAATCCATGTCGTTGAGGAGGGCTATGGGAAAACCACAGCGTCTGGCTTGGGCTTGGCGTGACAATTGGATTCTTAAGCGGTATTCTGGATTTGCTTTCCTCACTATGCATTTACACGCCTACGAGCTACAAGGTAGCCAAAATCTTCCCTATTCTGTGGTATCTGTGAGTGGTGGCAACTGCGTGGTCGGATAAAGAGCAGGCAGTGCGTGATCATGCCGGAGTAGAAGGAACGTAGGACTGAGCGGGTAATGTGCCACCGCGAAAATCGTAGCTGACGAAAAAAAAAAAAGCGTACTTCGACGAATACAAGATACGACAGATACGGGCGCCTGTAACCGTCCTATCTTGTCTTCGTCCACGACTTTTTAGCGCAAAGTTTTCTTTTTTCTTCAAGTATGAACCAACTCGCTCAGCAACAAGTTTTGTTAAATTGTAGCTGACGGTCGGTGCACCGGTTCACCCCGAAGGCGACGTTTCCATGTGTATACGCTCAAAAACAATCCCTAGCTCTTCAAACAACTTATTATTTGAAATAACGGTAAAATTAATAAAGTAACACTCTCTATAAGTTTCCCGCAATATATGAATTTGTTGTTACCAACCAGCTTTGCCTGCAGAATAGTAGGAGCAGCCATTCCGGCAAAAATGCGCTTAACTTCATTTTTCCTTAGCTTTAAAAACAGCATGTTGTATTTTCCACTTATATATTAACCCATAACCTCAGCATTTTTGTGGCACTGTGTTCGAATATACGGCAACTAAAACGTTTCAATACAAGTCAATGGCGAAAGTACGGCGAGCGCACGGTATAATGGTGGCCTATGACGACACAGACGGCCTTGATTTGGGCCACATAGACGCTAGAACCAGATTCCTGTCTAGTGTATATAGTAAGAAACTCTGTGGTAAAGAGTACTTGGCTCAGTGGGCACATCGACATGGCGGGTGCGGCGTCACAAACATAACGTCAGGACCTCACCTAACCTTTTCTTTCCTCCATGGGCCCACCACTTTGGGGACGAGGTAGTGCTTGCTGTTTTTAGATATCTGTTTGTAGATCCGAATGCTTCATCACTGTTGCCATTGGCCTTCCGAAGAAAGAAAGCGAAATTCTTCGCGGGTCCTTCATCGTTTGCTTGTAATCAACTCCCCGAAAGAAGTGAGCCTACCCAGCCGGGCTCATCTACTGGGCCCACCTCTTCGTACTTACACACGGCGCCGCCAAAACTGAATACATTTTTTTTTTGCTGAAAGCATTTCATCCTGGGGCGTTATATACAAATATGAAAAGCATGATTATTTGTGTTTTATTCTCCGAGATGAAGGGAGACCCTAAGTCCCAGCTGAGATGAATGGACGCGGAAGCAGTTTGACGCAATTTTGAAGCAGGTACACTTGCACGGGAGCACACGTCACGATTGCCTGGCCAAAAAAGCAGGCGTTTCCGTCCAGCTCCACGCTCACAAACTGCTAGGTGTTCCCAAACCTGGCGTCACCGGTCAGTGCCACAGTTACGAAAGTACTGTTATTATTATCGCTAATATAATTGTTAGACGAAGTCATCCTCTTCGTGATCATATGTATTGGTGATACAAGCGAGATTCCCAAGAAAACGCGCGGCTTAATACCTCAACCAGCTTCACTGCTTTTTGGTGTTAGCCGGAAGAGAGAGACAGTATGGTGTACTTCCGTGCGGACATATTTTTCGGTGGAGCCACGCACGCAGATTAGTTTAATGATTTGTTTGACCGCATACGTCCGTTGTGCGTAGATCACGACGCACAACGAAGTGATCTACTCACAAGAAATGAAGGAGAGGATATCTGTGAGTGGTATCCTAAACCCACCTCAGTACACTTACCTTCCACTGTCTGGCATCATTGGGAGGAAGATAAAGCTCCTTATTTGAGTCAGTGCCTGGTGACTATACAGGACGGTGCGACGGCACGTCCCTCTAGCGGGGCCGGGTGAAAGATATGGATCACAGGTCTCTGAAGCCTACCTAATAAAGAAATGGTCCTTCTAACCAAACGGAACAATGACGACTCACTAACGAGCTGCTTCTTTTCACAGCGGCAGTTTGTATGTCCGGTTTCTGCATCCATGGATCCATAGGTCGGCAAAAAAGAAAGAACTCACTCAAACTCAATCACAATTTTTTTCATTCACGCTGTACTCAATCAAACTCAGACTCAAAAAGCTCGTCTGTTTACAAAATCACTCGTACTCACTCATCAAATACTCATTTGTAATCATACTCACTTGTACTCAAACTCATTTGTCCTCACGAGTATTCGTACTCAATCTGTACTCATGAGTACTCACTCTGCACTCATGAGTACTCAATCTGTACTCATGACTACTCAATCTTCTATACTCATGAGTACTACTCATTCCGCAATCATGAGTACTACTCATTCTGCAATCATGAGTACTACTCATTCTGCAATCATGAGTACTACTCATTCTGCACTCATGAGTACTCAATCTGTACTCATGAGTACTTAATTTGTATTACTCACGAATAACCAACTTATCTGCACTGTTAGCTAGGTCGTATCTCGAATGAAAGACTAAATCGAAAAAAATAAAATGTTTAATTGATTAGAAAAACACAGGATCGGACTCAGGAGAGCTCGGGGCTTGTCGGTGCGGCCGTGGCCGTAAACTGCGGTTTTCTGCATGTCTTCGGGTGGCAGCTTTTGTTGTCCATTTTCGTTTCAGGGCGCACTGATACTCTCCTAATCGTGCTCCAAATCCGAATTGTGCCTGCCCCCAGGCACAATGAAGCGTTTCCGTAGATTAACGTCCGTTCGTATCCAGATCACTGTCCGCTTATTCACAGATGCTCGATGCTGGCGTTTGTTTTTGTTGTTCCCGATACTAGAAACTTCGTTAAGAGGGTGTTCGTCTCGTTGAGCTTCGGTGAATTTCAAATCTGCTTTCTTTTATTGTGTGTGTGCCGTGGGATTCACTTCGTCAGACCTGAACTTGTGTTTACGGCGTTGCGTTAGTCGCGCCGCTTCCGTCGGCGATTGTGTTCGTGTAGCTCGTCGCATGCTTGATGCATGTGGGGGCGTAGACGTCCGGTTTGTCCGGTGGCGAGCTGCGCTGTGTAGGGATGGCATAGTTCGGCGTGTTGAGGACGTTGCTAGAATTGACGTGTGCGTTGCGTATGGTGCGGGAGCCGATTGGCTTTTCTTTTTGTGTGCGGTAGCGTGGCGTTTTCGTAGGGTGGCATGGCTGATCGGTCAGTCTTTTCGGCTCCGTGCTCGCAGTTGCCGTGGTTGTTTCGGAAGTGAAACCGTTGTGGTGGGGAAGCGGGCGTAGTTCGTGCCGTCCGTTCGGTCCCACATTCCTTGGCGACGCAAGCGTGACTTCATTGTTAGGACATTCGATGCCTTCGTCTGGATCGGGTTCATTCGTTGTCGTTTTTGCTGTGTCCGTGTCGTCGTTCAAGCCCTCGTCTTTTGCCCGTTGTTTCGAGAATGCTATAATCGCTATCTCTCCCATACAAGCAGGCTCCGTTCGTCCCGAGTCCGCTTGCTCGCGGTTGCGTCCTCTTGTACGAAATAGTGTTTATCGTGTGAGCCTCGGTCGGAGCGCGGATGCCGGGGATCTTGTTCGTTCTGGCTCGGACATGCCGCATGCGCTGGCCGTGTCGTTGCTCGTTGACGGACCTACCTGCACGAGTGTTATGTCGTTCGTCCGCTGGACTCGGGCTGGAGCAGCGGGTGTCGGAGAGCTCGTACGTTCCGGTAGGGTTGAATCGCGTGCGCTGGGTCTTTTGTTGCTTGTGGCCACGTGATTTCTGAGGTTGTAACATTCGCTGGCCAAGTCGGGATAGCAGCAGCGCGAGCGGAGGATGTCGCGAATAGCAGTTTTTTCCGTGTGTGCTGGCTTGGTGGCGTTCCGTGCGCTGTGCATTTCGTTCGCCGTGGTCAGCACGACTGGTTCAAGTTGGATGTCGTCCGTCACCTCTGTTGCGTTTCGTGCGCTGTGCGTCTCGTTTTATCTAGGAAACTCCCCTATAATTGGTGTGCGGTCGTTCGGCACGTATGGTGCATTTCGGGCGCCGTGCGTCTTGCTCGCTTGTCGGGGCCATATCTAAAAACCCGGATGCGATGTCGTTGGTTGCGTGGACCGGCGCCGGGACAGCACGAAAGAGGAACGGGCGAAAGAGGAACGGGCGACACTGCAATACCTCGCGCTACGCAGCGCGAAGTTGCAAGTTTCACGGCGCAACCGCCACAAGTACTCCCTCCCTGATGTGTTTACCTCTTGGCTAAGGCTTGCGTGTTCGCCGATCCACACGGCGGACCAAAACGATTATTTGGACCGCGGTCCGCGCATCACGTGATAGGATGTCACCAGTTCGCGCGGACCGCCGTTGGACCGCGCAGGACCGCGGCCTTCGTGGTCCAAATATTCGCCGAGGCTTTTCGGTCCGCAGTCTCGACGGCGGACCGCGACATCAATCAGCGTGGTCTGACAGCGGCCGCGTCGCGTGGGCGGAGCCGCATCCAGTTGCGCCAATAGAGAACAGCGCGGGCAGCGCGGCCGTTTCGAAGCGCTCGAAGGAGCCTGTCAATCACCCGCGGTTGGATAAGCGACGGGCTAGGCTTACAATCGCGACGCATACTTCATTCGCGCTTTTTCTTGCGAGTCCTCTGACTCTTACTAGTGCGATGTTAGCTATGATTATCACTTTGTTTCACGCATGTGGACCTCAATTTAGGGAAGAGTTCGGCTCCAGCGAGCGGTGACGAGCCGTATGCAGCCCGGATCTCCCCGCCGTCGCCGCTCGTCGTGTCGCCTTCATGCGAACGACGGCGGTGGCTGCGTGAGCACGCCCGCCCGGCTTGCATGCGGGTAGCCGTTATTGTGGGGATGAAAGGTTTAGTGCAGGCTTGTGCGTTACAACATGTTGTCACGGCCAAACGGTGCCTGTGTTCAACCTTCTGGCTTGTGAGTTCAGACGGTCGGCCATTCGCGGTGACCGATTGGGCCGCGGACTCGGTCCGTCGTGTGTATCGGGACGCAGGGAAAGGCGTCAGGGTGGCGCGTCGCTTCTTTCTTTCTCTCCAGGGATGCTATCACGGTGCCAGGAAAGGAGCTGAGGGCAACAGGCAATGGGATGCCTCCCATTGGTCGATGGCGTGGGTTAACCGAGGTCAGCAAAACAAACAAACAAAAAAGCGGATTTTTCGCCGCCTTGTGCAACCGGTTGCACACTCTTTCGTTTTACTTTCACGCTCGCGCTCCCGGTGCCGGCGCGCCAGCGAGGCGGCTCAGTGAAGAGGGGAAAAAAAAATCGCCCTTCAGATGCATTTCTGACGCCGTGCTCTGGTGTTTATTTTTTTTTTCTTACTTTCATGACGTACAGTTCCCGTAATAGCTCGAAAGCGCGGCAACGTCTTAATCGTTGTGTGCTCCACTGTACATATAAATAATGCACTGTCGACGCCGGTAGCGTCAGAAAGCGCACGGCTGTTAGCCAAGCTTGTATGGCTACGGTTCCGTGTATAATTCATGTCTGTAAATAAGAACTCCCGAGACTCCATGTGTCTTCGAAGCGCGCGGGGTTGTAGCCTGAGACGTTCACTTTCATATCACTTTCGCATTTATGTCTGGGTTCAAATATCCCTAATGTTTTATTTTTGTTGAACAAAGCTGATAAATAGGAAGCATGGTACCAGCTTTAGTAGCGAGGGAATATTTTGCCAATATGAAGCCCTCGATGAAGGATTCTTTTAACTTTTGGTTGAGCGGCTGAATCGCGGGGCAGTTGGCCAGTTGTAGAGAGGGCACATTATGTACATAAAGCTACTTAACGGTGACCCTTAGTAGCTCCCATGTATACAGCGGGGCGTGATATTAAGTTGCAATAATAAATTATCTTTATGACAGACACAGACAGACAGACTGACAGGCCAACATTGTCGCGCTCAAGAGGCCAAAGAAAGGCTATCGTCTTTAAAACCAGCTGGAAAGAGACGCTGCCGCCATGTTCCGCATTCTGCGAACGTTGCGCAACCGTACCCCTCGCAAGCGCCGCCTCCACCGCCTCCACGGTGGAGGCGGTGGAGCCTCCACGGAGCCTCCACCGCCTCTCCCCTAAAACAACTGGAAGGGAGCACGCGCAATGAAGGCGCCACGCGTTCACAGGCCGCGTCAACAAAAATAACTGCTGCAGTCAACACGTGCCGTAGGAGAAGAGCAACTGCGGCCGCGTTTCCCGCCGGGCCCTCACCCCCTCGTTTTTCCCTCTTCACCATGACCCCTTTGCAAGCGACCGCCGCGAAACGCTTACAGCGCCAAACAGGGACCTGGAAAGGGGGGAGGTGCAGTTTTCGTTGTCTAATTTTGCCATCCTTGACAGTTAAGCTGCACAGCGGCACTGCTAATGTTTGCGACTCGTAAACGCGTGTCCAAACTCGAGCTCGTGATAAAACTTGTTTGCAGTACTGTACTCACGAGTGCACATACTCAAGAGTGCAAGCGCTCGCAAAACCAGTATTCATGAGTATTGTACTCATGAGTACTGTGTACTCATGAGTACTGTGTACTCACGAGTACTGTATACTCATGAGTACTGTGTACTCACGAGTACTTATACTCATTAGTACTCAAACTCATGAGTACTCATACTCATGAATGCTGTACTCATGAGTACTCATACTAATGAGTAGTGTACTCATGAGTACTGTACTCACGAGTAGTGTACTTACCCCTGTACTCACTCGTCATCATACTCACTTTTTTTTTCTGGGTGTGTACTCACTCATCATCGTACTCACTCGTGAGTTTGAGTACAAATGAGTACAAATGAGTGTACTCACGAGTGAGTACGCCGACCTATGCATGGATCGCATAGCAGAAAGCACGGGAAATTTATCTGTTTATAATTTCTTGAGTACTATGCATAAAACTGCATCTTCACCTGTATCGCGTCCATATCGAGTAGCAATTGGCCAAGCTCGTTTTCCGGCAGTCTTCTTATTATCATTAAAGGTATCCCTCCTTCCTCCTCTTCCTTCTCCTCAAACACATAGATTTTATCCGCTTTCTTTTATTCGAACTTACAAATCTATCCAGTCAACGTGTCGGTAAAGGATACTCATAACAAATAGTTAAAAAAAAACGTTTTTGTGCATCTACTCTATGCTACATCTAAACAGAAATTTGTAAAAAAAAATATCCTGAAGAGATACTTAAGGCTCAATAACATTTTAGTTTTATTGATATTCAACAATTTTCACAGCTAGGTCTTTTTTTTTTTGTTAGACTGCAAATGATGAGTTATTTGCGGTTGTCCAACAAGCCCTGACCGTCCCGTGCAATTCCGCCGTTTGGCACAATGGCTTGAAAATACCGGCGCGGTTGGTCATTCACACAGATGAACAGAAACCTGTGGTATTAAGTCAGCCTGTTTTTTTTTAACATTTTCGGGCTGAGTTTTGTGCCTCTTATAAACATCCGCCAAGCCAAACTCGCTATTTGACCTTAAAATGCATCCAGGTACCTTGCTCTTTTCTCTGAAAAACTCCTAAAGACGGTTCATCATTTGTTTGTAACATTTGTAAGTTTTGTAACATTTACGATTTGTGATGTCGCAAAAAAGTAGAGAAGAGAAGTACTCCCTTTGTCAAAATTTTCTACGTGAATCCTAACCCTTCCGGGCAGCGAAAAATTCAAAGTATTAGCTTAACCATTAACTGTTTTATGACAGCAAGAAATAAAGGTGTTTTCTCTATCTTTCCAGAATTAAAAGTTTCAGCCTCGCTTGGGACGTAAGCTTGTAAATTGATTTTTTTGCGGCCTGTGCACTTTCATCATGGCCTAGAAAATTCTGACAAGGACTGTACATAGTGCGGTGACACCGCTTCTTTGAGATTTTCAGCGCTGAAAAAATATCTGCTGTAGAGGCGAGCGGTGTATTTGTATTCATGGCACTGTGATCTACTGATACTTGGGTCAGCTTGATTTTACAAGGGTCTTTTTAAGTGCATAGGGTCTGGTAAATTCTTAGTAAAGCTTCTTGTACAGTCACTGCGGTTACACGCCATCGAACCACCTTTTAAAATCATCAAGGTGCGCCATTACTCATTCTTGTTGAGACAATTTCGGTGCTATTTTTCGAAGCTTGGTCTCTCTCTTGCCTTTTCTTCCATTCTCTCTCTGATATAAAGAGAGAATAAACTTTAAAATGAAAACTCTACCTCTGTATGAAAGAGTGCATGGTACGGATATTCGCACTTCTACACATATCTAAGGCGTTGCGCTGCTGAGCACGAGGTCGCGGGTTCGATTCCCGGCCGCGGCGGCCGCTTTTCTGATGGAGGCGAAAAGCAAAAACGCCCGTGTGTACGAGATTTCGGCACACGTTAAAGATCCCCAGGTGGTCAAAATTAATCCGGAGCCCTCCACTACGGCGCGCCTCATCGCCTGCGTTGCGTCGGCGCGTTAAATCCTACAATCAATCAATCAAACTTCTACACATATATGTCTTTGCATTTCTTCAGAAAGTGAATACTCCGCGATGCCACTCGCTGGCTGGAAACGCAAATAAACTACACACTCAAGTCTTAACGTTCCACGTTACGACTATTCCTGTAAGCTCAAAATTGAAAACAATGATTTAGCGTAACGTGTACTCTAACTATGGCGTCGACGAAGACATTGTTGAGCGTGACTGTTACCAATGTACGATGTAACCGGGGAACACAAGTATTCGGTCACCAAAAAAGTGAAAGGAGGAAAAGTTTATGTCACATGAACGAAATCCCTTTCCAACGTTTGCGTCGGGCTGGTACTCTAAAACACTGCAAATCAACCAGTACCTCAGCGAGCACTGATTTTTGAAGAGACACGAAGAGAGTACAAAGGTACAGGTCTGCGATATGGCACAGAACATCACTGTCATTTTGTTTTTGCGCCCACCGAAGTGTCTGATCTCCCGGCAGTCTTGTACGTGTTGAGGTAGAAGTTGACAAACATGTACACGCCCAGCATGAGCTGAGCAATCTCTAAGTAGCACAACGACTTGGGATAGCCGCAGTCAATGAAGATAGGCAACGCCATGTGCGTGGAGATGATGACAAGCTGCACGATCTGAAGCGTGGTCAGGTACTTCTTCCACCAGAGGTACTTCTGTAATCCGGGACCAAGCGCCGCCAAGAAGTAGTAGGTGTACATTACAGCATGCACAAATGCGTTGACACAGAGACCGAGTAATACCTGGCCGTCACTGCCAAAGTTGAGCCAGACCCACGCGCTGAGAACAACGAGCGTGTGATGCTGCACGTGCAGTTGTGTGACATGCGAGAACTTCTTTCGGGCCACGAAAAAGAAGGTGTCCATAAAGTCGGCGATGCGGACAATGAAGTACCACCAGTTTAGGTGCAAGATGGCCAAGTCCCTCTCGCTGTTTGACAGGCCGACCCCTTGGCATAGAAAGCTGTATCCTCCGCCGAAGTAGGTGAGGGAAAGCATTCGGCACAGCACGTACAAGTTGGCCAGCACTGTGAACACGTTGTATGCCAGGATGGCTCGCTTCAGGTCGTAGGGGTCGCGTCCCTTCATCCACCGTGGGCCACCCACCTTGGCGACGTAGATGTACCCGATGACCAGAGGAAACACGAAGCTCCCTTTAGTGATGGTCGTCCAGCTGTCTATTCTTGCGTCCCGGAACGACCAGACATGGTGGTACAACTGGCCGACGTACGATGCAAGGGATGTCATAGCGGCCAGTGATGATTCTTTAAAGGGACCCTGAAACTTCTGTGCTAAAGCTGGCTTATGCGAAGGCAATATTATCCTTTGCGGAATAGCAACGAAGCTCCGGTTTGTAACTGGGCAGAATTCGGTGCCTCGAAAATTACCGCTCGGACTTCGCTGCCGTGCCTTTTTATGCCTTCTGGAGTGCCCCTCCTCCCGTTTGGAACTACTTTCGCTAAAAGGAGGGGTATACACGCAATCAGCAATCATCGTTGGTGGCGTGGGCATCGCTCTCGGCTAGCTAAAGTTTCGCGCGGGGCGCTATTTCTGGAAAGACAACGCTGAAGATCCGATTTCAACAGCCAGTACGTTATCCACACTTATTTCTGCTTTTTAAGAAAAAAGAGGGTGAGTGCTGGATGAAATTGCCCCAGATAAATATATACGTCCCATTAACATCGACTGTGTCACGGGGGTACGAAAAGGTCTGTCAACCAGAGGTCGACCTATTGGAGGCCGCATCACATTACCACCGAAAGTAAAAAAAAAAAGAAGTCAGTGCGTAAGCAAGTTTGTAGTTACAGGGTGGCTGGCAGGACATGGATAATTCAAAGCGCTATTGGCCCGAGTGGCTTCCGATGAGATGGCTGGCGACCAGCCCCGGAACGTTCTGAGGTAAACGTTTTTGTAAGGTGGCTGGAAGAATGCCGCCCTCACTCGTAGCGATCTGTAAAAATGAACTAAGACATCAAAGTTCGCACAGGTAGCCAAAGGATCATTAAATGATCGGACCATCATCCACTTTATCCTTTCGGTTGTATTGGAACCTATACACGCAACCTGCACCCAGCATGATATCTCCCCAAGAGAACTGCGGTTTCCATGAATTTTAAGAGAAGCCAACTTCATGTTAGGAATTAAATGGCTTTATTAGTGCCCAACCGATCTTCTATTTTTTTTACTACGCGTGGAAGCTGCAGAGATTCTACCCTCATAAACAACACAATGTTTGCACTCACGCGTGGTGCAAAAGCTGACCGTGAAATTCTACGAATTCCGGATGGTTTGCTCTTACTTGTTCGCTCGCTTGCTCACTTGCAGGCTTCATCAGTTGCAAGTTTATTTTTGCGTATCATGAACACTTACAGTTTTCTCGCTGCAACGTCGTCTAGACCACTTTTGTTCGTGTGGGAAAGAAAGGATCAATAAAAGTCGATTTAACGGCACAATAAACCTAAGAGCGAGTTAACCAAAGACACCCCAGCGCAATGAGCCTGCAGCGGTTCCAAAAAGTGCTTGAAACATTCCCCTGTTATTTCACTCGTTGAATGTTTTGAGTGAGCTTTACGGGGAATAAATGTTGTCAGAAGATAGAAGGCGTATTAAAAAAAGCAAGTCGTCATCAAGAAACATCTTTTCCTGAAAGGGGCCATGCGGACAAAATGCATGTTTGTTTTATTCGGAAGATTTCGCGTTTTATAGTGCCCCTAGCGCTTGTCCGGCAGCAAGTGATGCCGTATTCACTGAGAAATTAGTCAATTTAGGTTAAAATTTTGATTCTCCCGCCAAATCGTGTGTTTTCGGGACGTCAACAATGAAGTCGTAAGCGCGCGCTTTCAAACGAACTTCCACCGCGTCATTCTGCTCTGCAGCTTTGCTTGCCGTCAGTCCTCCCAGATGGCGCTACCATACTCAGCCACGGACCGTTGTCCGCCGCTGCTTTGTTTTAAATGCAGAGCATTTCTTAGCCTCGCCTGTTCCTGCGTCGGACGGTGTCAACAGTTCCGCGTCCGCAGCAGGTGCGCCTCTCCTTCCCTCCTCTCTCTCAACAGCAGCTGGCGCGCGCATGCGCCGTAGTCAGCCCGTTCGCTCCGTCGCGGTCTCGGCGTAACAGGTGCGTGATAGCAGCGCGGTGGGGCGTGGAAGGGCGCGCGCTGCTTGCGCATGCGCGCTCTCCCCCCCCCCCCCTTCCGTACTGCTCTCCCTCTACTGCGCGCGCTGCAAATATAGCGGCTAGCGGTCGCTCGTGTTTCAGTCACTGCGTTGCTCCTTTCTTCCTTGGTTGACGCTCGTGCCCATGTTTACTCATGTCTGCTACTCCAGCAACACGGAAGAAGCGATAGAAGCAACACTGCCTTCAATCAGTACTGAGGCCCCAATGCTCTGCATTTACTCGTGTTCCCCTCGCGGGAAGGCGCGGGAATTTTTTTGACCGTATTTGCACCTGGCTTGTTTTTGTTACTGTAGAACTGTAGACAACAAGTTACACGTTACTGTTACTGTTACTGTTACTGTTACTGTTACTGTTACTGTTACTGTTACTGTTACTGTTACTGTTACTGTTACTGTAGACAACAAGTTAGAGGTAATAAAACCACACTTGGGACCATACACTACCGACACACGCAATAGATACACTGAAGTCGCCTTGGCCAGATTACGGATAGGGCACACTCATGCAACGCACTCGCACCTTCTCACTGCATCTCCAAGACCTCTGTGCAGCAGGTGCGGAGAGGCCCTATCCGTAGTGCACATACTAATCACATGCAAGGCACTTCACACAACACGACACAAACACTTCAGAGAACTCTAAGACAACATATCCCACTACATCCATCGCTGTTTCTAGGTGACGAAGCCATTGTTTCTGTGAAACGTGTGTTTGAGTATTTGTCAGACGTTAAGTTTTTAAACCTCATTTCCTATCACGCATAATCAAATCTGGCCCTATACACCAGCCATCACCATTATCTGTAACTGATTTTACTATATTCGGTTGACACGTTTTTTTTTTTTTTTTTTTGTGGTTACCACTTCACTTCATTAAATAAACTTTCCTCTGGCGCTCTTTGCCCTTAGTCGGCCTTGCGCCATAAAAAAAACCCAACCATCATCATAGAAAGTAATCGTTTCATGACACATGGGGTATCCTCGAAAAACAGGGTCATGTAAGACAACGTCGTTTGCGCCGCGCCAGTAGGCTAGTGTCGAGTAAGACAACTCCAAAGCGGCGGACTGCTGTGCAGATAAAGCACCCTGTACCAACAGCAGTGCGCATCGGTACTTATAATTCTTACGTGTATTTTCTTAACTTTCATTGTTTACCGAACTATTCTTACTGCTGTAAAATGAATATGAATTACATTTAAGCCCTAACAGCTGACTCGGCAAGTTTATAAGCCGTGCCTAAAATGCGTTTGCTTTTGCCGGCCTCAGCCAATTGCACAGTTGTGCGCATATTACATCATAGGTTCTGTTGAGGGAAATGAGCTATTGGGTCGCATGACTATTCCATTCTTTCCTAATTATAAAGCTTGTTTGAGCGAAGTGTGTGTTAAAAGTTGTGTCAGTACGATTCTAACGAGGCAATCTTTCGAATGAACAAACCTTGTGTTTTGTCTACATCGCCCCTTTAAAGGTCTCTACGCAACCGTCCAGTGCGACGACCCAACCTTGGTCCTTCGTCCGTGGCACTCCGCCGCCGCCGTGTTCGATGACCTCGACACAGTTTGTCATGCCTTCCCTTGTCGGTCCAACATCTATGTATGCGAACCACCCTCAGCCTTGGTACGGGACGCGGAGTCTTCCGCGCTGCGGTCGGTAGCCGCCTCGATTTGCCCTTGACAAAACGCCACTGGGGCACAAACGTGGAACGATATCTTGCTTGAGCGAGTTTTTGTGTCCAGGTAGCGTCGTTTTACATTATTTCTGGAGCATGCAGGGGAGTCTAAACGCGGTTTATTTATTTATTTATTTATTTTTATTTATTTTTTTTATTTATTTATTTATTTATTTATTTATTTATTTATTTATTTATTTATTTATTTATTTATTTATTTATTTATTTATTTATTTATTTATTTATTTCAAGCACCCTCATTGCCAAAAATGCATTACTGAGGGGAGCAGTACATTAGGATGTTTAAACTACGAACGTCGGATACATATCAAACAATATGCACAAACACTAAACCAATAAGTATGCATGCAGTACGCAGATATATACGAAGACTTAATATAAATCAACACAGGTATTAAGAAAACTAACAAAACTAACATCGACAGTTGCATGCCATGAAATAACAACATATTGATGAGGAAAAATTAGGAAGAAAGCGGAAGAAAACCGCACGCGAGGTTATTGGTTGCACATCCCGGTGATAGGATGACTATGACCGAGTTTGCCGAGTTTTCATACAAATTCTGGATGCTTAACGTAGTCCTTCACATTTTAAGCACGATTGCTTAGAAGTAGGAAAAATGAGAATGTGGTTAAATTTCGCGCTGCCCAATTACGGGGTTTTGCTGCAGTTAAGGGTTGATACAATCTTTCCCGCTTACAAAAAATCACTGTGATGTATCAGCCTGAACCGCGCGCGAGTGGGAGCATTTATTTATATTCTTTTTGTCTGGAATCTTTCTCAATAAAGTTTTTGATAAGAACCCGCTAGTTCTGGTATTTTTGTGAATCCGCTTCAATCTATTTCTCCAATCTATTCTCAATTCTGAAGAGCTGAAAATCGAACCAAGAGCATATAATGAAAAAAGGAACTGTCGATTACGATACTCCCTAATACGATATTTGGGCGCAGCAGCAGTATGCTGAGGCAGCACTCACTCGTGGGTTTACTCGACGACAGCTATGGTAAGCTTCTGCGGCGGCGGCGTGAAATGCATTTCAGGAAGGGACCGCGAACTGCGTCTTAAGCGAACGCACATCCTAGTCACGCGCACGCCCCCTTACGTTTTCGCCCCAGCGTAGCGCCGTCGAGCGCCTCGTGCGGGCACAACATACTGCCCCCTCCCCTCCTTCACTGCATACTTTCGGAGAGCGTTGGCGCGCGCCGCCACGGTGAATCGCCCTCCCCTCCCAATTTCGCGACTCTTTCATCCTTTGCTTTCTTTCATCGTTCGCTTTTTCTTCCACTCGTCGGTTTAGTCCATCGTTCCCTCGGTTACACCTACAACCGGCTCAGCCCAAAGGCGGCCGCCAAAGGGCTGTGCCCTAAAACAGGAGCGTTGCGAAATCTCCGTAACCGGTCTCAAAGAGGAAGGGGCAGGAAAAAGACGAACCGAAGTCCAACGAGAACCTAAGTCCAAATTTATTGGTGGCCACCGGTTACTGTTTGTTCAGGTTCCTCGAAGGGAGCCGAATGATCACGCATTTCAATTTACGGGATCACAAAGAGTCTAATGCACCCAGGAGTTGGGCACCATCTGGAGGAGTCGGGCAGAGGCTTGTTGGCGCGTTAATATGCGGAGATGTTTTTCTCGTATACACTACGCTGCTAAACTTCGCAAAACATGGCAAGCACACTGGAGTGAACTGACAGACAACAAGTTGCACGTAATAAAGCCACACTTGGGACAATACACCACTGACACATGCAATAGATACACAGAAGTCGCCTTGGCTAGATTACGGATAGGGCACACACGTGCAACACACTCCCACCTGCTCACTGTATTTCCAAGACCTCTGTGTAGCAGGTGTGGAGATGGCCTATCCGTGATCCACATCCTCATACAATCCAAGGCTCTTGAAACAACACGACACAAACACTTGTCACTACTATACAGACGACACATTCCACTACACCCATCGTACTTGTTAGGGGACGACCAAATAATTACTCACAAGCGTACTTTTAAGTTTCTTAGCGATGTCCAGTTTTTACACCTCATTACTTACCATACATGTAGACACCCTGGCCCTTTACACCAGTCATCTCTATTGATTTTACATCATTTGACGTATATTTTTAGTTAAATGTTTTGCATTTACTATCACTTCGCCCTTATAAAACAACTTTTCCTTGGCCCTCTTTGCCTTCAGTCGGCCATGCGCCACAGAAACTCAATCACCGTCATTACCCTACGCTGCAGCATATTGGAGACCTATGTCCTGTGTGAACTGGACTTGAAGATTAAGTCTCTGAACCTCGTCTTCGTCATCATCGTTATCATTATCATCATCAAAATCAACTCCAGCAACAATGTACGGCCAATGCCTATTCGAGAAACTTTCCACGACGCCAATCGACAGTCTTCCGAATGAATTCCTTGTGCCGAAATTTTATCATTTCAATCCTTCAAGAGGCATTTTATCTTAGCATATCTCGTTTACCGCGTCTTGGTACCCATTCGCTTTATTATTGGTCCAACGGATGTCTACCATCTGCATTAAGTTACCAGGAGCGAGTATTTCCAAACGCTTCGCTGCACAGCGCCCGACGTGGCATGTGTCTTCGCGCGATACACGACTTTAATTAAACGTGGTCATAGGCTACGCCCCGAACCTGAAGCGACCTAAAACATACCAAATCACCATTTATAACAAAAACGACACGAAGAATTCAGTCCTTCCACAATAAAAAAAGGGGAATTGAGTTTACAAAAAATATGGTTGCCCCCTCTTCCATAGGGACCGGTAAAACACGAAAATGAAAGGTGCCTTCACAGGGGCAGTTGAATATTTATTGTGCGTCGGTATGAACTTGCACGTCGCTATTTAGATTTCGTCGGTATGGCACCGTTAGACGCATCAATGTTAGACACTGGATTGCACGCGTCGGAACATTGCGTAAATACGACTGAAACCACAGGCGCTCGCAAACCGTCCGTGCGAATTAAACTAAACGAGTTATCAGCGAATCGTTTGGTGAACACACGCTGCAGCGGACCGCGTCACGTCACGACACAAGCGCGACATCAGCAAGTCGGCTTCTCCGAAGCTTAAGCTGCGCGTCCACCATACACGTAGGCGCTGGCATCGAGACGCCAACTGTCGGCGCCTATTCGCCGCCTATGCGCTTGTCGGCCTATTCAGGCGTCTGCTCATAGCGTAGGCGGGAGCGAGTTTCGTATCTCCCGTCGCGACGGAAGAGTTCGTGGATCGAATCGCGGCGCCGCCGCGTCAATCGAAGTTTTCTGTCGGTGTCATCATTTCCGTGACGGATATGACGTCAGTTAGATCTTGGTGGACCCCGGCATAAAACACTTTCGCGTTAAAAAAAATTGCAATAAAAAATTTAAGTACTCCCGCTGACGCTGGAACTCAGGCCGTCAGTGCAAGTACACAGAACTAACTACTTCGAGGCCACAGAGACCGAACGGCGGGATCGTTTTAGCAGGAGCCCAATATAATGGCACGAGCAGTGACCTCACACATATCACGTGATGCGCTTTGCAGTGAAGTGTTTGGAAACACGCTGCCTGTCGGGCCCCACTTCTTTCCTCTTCATTCGCTTAACTGAGGCTGCAATCCGGATGCACAGCAATTGGGCTGCAATTGGGTTCATCCCGAATTTTAATGCTGAGCGTTCTTTGCCGAGTACTGCCCCCCCCCCCCCCCCCCCAGGGCCATGTAACCCTCTTAATTTCCAGAAAAATGCATTTTTGGCGGAAGTAACACCTTTAATCCTTAGAATAGCGTAAATGGACATAATTTGTGGAACACAATTTTGAAAAATCAGAAATACAAAAAGAATGAAAACATAAAATAGAAAAATGACCCGACGAAATCACAAATTTGCATCCTATACATCTCCTCCTCCCCACCCCCCAGAAAAAAAGCAACCAATGAACAAATGAAAAATGTTTACAAAAGAACGTTGGAATTACGAATACAAAAAAAATTAGCAGTAGCTTAGCTCGGCTATGGCAGGATATACGTAGCGTGAGCTCAGGTTCAGCTGGTTATTCTGAGGTTTCCTGGTTGTCTAGGGTTAGCTGATTATCATCCTTGCTGCTGCTACAGCGATTTCCAATCCAATCCAATCCAGTACAGTCCTGTCCAATCCAATCCAATCAAGTCCAGTCCAGTCCAGTCCAGTCCAGTCCAGTCCAATCCGGTCCCGGTCCAGTCCAGTCCAGTCCAGTCCAGTCCAGTCCAGTCCAATCACTGCTCCTCGCGCATGCGCCGCACGGCTCTCCAGGAGCCACGCGAAACGGCTATCAAGCGGCTCCGGCGCAGCGTCAGACTTAGCTACTGCGCAACGGGGGCGCACAGCTGGGCACGTGTCGGAGCCAGTGCGACTGCCGTGGCTATGACGTCACTCTTCTGGAATGCGCAGACCGACGAATGTGCAGACCCAATTCTCTACATACCCGTAGTCCAATTGAATTGCATTTCCAATCCAATCCAATCCTATACGATCCAACCCAATCCAATCCAACCCAAATTCAATCCAATTCAATCCTATTCAATCCAATCCAATGCCCCTCGCGCTTGCGCAGCACGGCCCTTCAAGGTCCACGCCAGTGTAGCTTACGCTACAAATTAGCACAAGCGGACCAACTCAGCAGTACGCCTTGCTTTTCCCGAAAAAAAAAAAACATCATTAGCGAAGTAAAAGCGCTTCATCGCTATAATTGTATATATTTACATCATTTTCAAAAAGAAACAAAATAAAACTTAAAAGGAATGAAATAACCCATCGTATTTCGCTACTGATAGCCATATTTGTCTTTAAAGAACGTCCACTCTAGACAAACGCCATAAGGATGCTACGCATCACTAGGGCATTCTCTGAATTTCTCCAGATTTCTGCGTACTTGGCATTTCTCTCGTAGCTCACACGTTAGCAATAATTGGTCATCTCCAATTGATGGCGCAATGGCAGAGTCATATGTCATGTGGAATGACCTCGGGAGATTAGGCACCAACCCATTTGAAGTGCGAGACAAAGCTTGTTGCAATCATTTGGTGGTGTCTAGTCCACGTTAGCACTAAGGAAAAAAAAAAAAAAAACAATCGAGCCACAGCTTGTGGCCTTCACTGCGCTTTTTTCGCTCATCATTTTTCATCTTTTTTGTCGCTTTCGGCAACTGCTTACTGAAGGTAAAAATTCCAAAGTTTGCCATTTTGGTTTTTCCTTTCGAGGCTAGAGCTACAGCGAGAAAACATTGAACGAGGCCGGCTTACAGCCCTTCTTCCCGGCGTCGTATACGCAGACTAGATTTCTACTTCGTTGTGTTGCTTCTGCACTCGGGGAAGTAGAACCCAAAGTGGCCTCTTCGCCTTGCTTGCTTTAGCCGGCCTTCGATGTTGATGACGAAGGAGTGGAGTTAGAACTAAGAACTACTGTTTGACGGATCTCCGTCGGAATCTTTCCGGGAAAATGCCCTCTTCTCGGCACGTGGCATTTTGTTCGTGGTTTCGTGGAGTTAAGTCGCCGGCAATAGAGTCGCCGACATAGCGGGTACCGTCCGCTAACGCTACGGCGGCGGGTAGCGGGGCCCGACTGGGCAGGTGCAAATTCGTTCTGACCCGCCGCGGTGGCTCAGTGGCTAAGGCGTTGCGCTGCTGAGCACGAGGTAGCGGGTTCGATTCCCGGCCGCGGCGGCCGCTTTTCTGATGGAGGCGAAAAGCAAAAACGCCCGTGGGTACGAGATTTCGGCGCATGTTAAAGATGCCCAGGTGGTCAAAATTAATCCGGAGCCCTCCACTACGGCGCGCCTCATCGCCTGCGTTGCGTCGGCGCGTTAAACCCTACAATCAATCAATCAAATTCGTTCTGGTAGAGTGGATTAGTTCGGCTGGCTGGTCTTCGCCATGCCCGTGCATTCGCTCCGCTGAGGTGACACCTCCTCGCCCTCCCCGCGTGCGCCTGCGCAGTCGGGTCCCGGTAACCTGCCGCCACAGCGTGAGCCTCCGGTAGCCGCTACGCTACAACTCTCTAATACCGTTGTGGCCGTGTTGAGACCATGGCCCCCACGCCTGCGGCAAATCACCGCAAAAGGAGCTGCGTGTTAAAAACCCCGTGCACTTTAAAACTCCATCGCGTTTTGTACGGAACCAGACGTGAGATTTGTATGGGGTGCAATTTGACGGTTGCGAAAGTATAGGAGTGTAACCCCCAATGACGTTCTTCAGTGCGCCTTTGAAACATCGACAAAAATTCAACTCATGCGTGCTGATGAATGGTTCGTGGAAAACAATCGCTACGAGCCTAATCGAGAAAGAAAATTATGTAAAAGGAAAATTTGGCATTGCAGTCACGTCTCATCGAGTTTCTTATTCTTCCTACTGATGTACTTTTTTGTATATAAATTCGGTTCCAATAGCATCTTGTATCGCACTTCCTGTCCGGCCCGGCAGGACATCACTCTCCTGCTCTCTCAAGTTTTCTCATCATTTAAGTTCATTTGGCCTACGTGCAGCGGTCGCAAACGGTTCGCTGCGATAGAATGTTACAACGTGGTCGACCCAATTGCCTTCTTTCGCAAGGCTGAATATAATTTTCAGAAGGCAACTAAGTCGTTATCGCAAAAAGGGCTGCTGTTTCGCGAAGCCATCTATGCTGTTTCGCTGTTCCGCAAGGCTGTTTCGCCTTGGTCATCCACTCCTGCTCCTTCGTCTTGATGTTATCTAGAGTGCTATAAAGCTTTAAAGCTTCTTTTAGTAGCGTGAGCTACACTGGCCGAGGTTGAGCAGTTTCGCGTGGCTCCTGGAGACCCGTGCTGCGCATGCGCAAGGAGCAGTGATGTCAAACGGCGCACAGAACGTTGCTCGCTGCCCGGCGTCTCTCACACACCCCACGCGCCCAGCGTCTTCGCCGACCTCCGTTCCGCACGTGGTGGCCCGGTCCACTTGATGATCATGCGAGGGGTGGCCGGGTGTGGAACCAATGGCTCGTGCGTCACTGTGCAACACCGGCGTACGCCTGTGGAACCAGCTTAGCTCTGTGGCGATTGGTGACGCTGCGCCGGAGCCGCTTGATAAATATGTCTGTGTCACATAATGCGTATACCGTGTGTGTGCCATTGAAGTAGCAGTAAGCATGATAATGAAGGTAATCCTAGACAACCAGGAAAGCTAAGAATAACCAGATGAACCTTAGCTCACGCTACGTATATCGTGACATAGCCGAGCTAAGCCACTGCTAATTTTTTGCAGAAATTGTTTGGGGCTAGAGTTATGAAGAAACGTTGGTCAACTGCCAACCGTTGCTTGAGAAGATGCGGAAGATAAGGGAAGAAAGGCATTAGCTAAGGCTGAAGTTGCGATCAACTTTTTATTCAGTATGAATAACGCATGCAGTTATGAGCTCAACAAATTAGGTAGTTACACAGTTTGCATTACGGTTTCAGTAGATCCATTCTGGGCTACGGGGTTTAAGTTAATTGAGGCTAATCGTTGACTGACGAGTCGCGCGTACTAGAAGTTGGTTGGCAGAACTGGTGGGCTAATAGCCCCGGAAGAGCAAACTAGCGCAATCATTAATAAAGATAACGGTCACGAGGAAACTTGCACGGGTGCTTGCTTGACGAGTCGGTATAACATAATGCTTCGTGTCGTCGTCTTCCTTCCCTTGTCCACGCGGGTAGTTCGCGTTTTCCTGAAGCATCATGGCATCACGACTAATCATACCATTAAGTGATGCATGACGTGCAGCAAGGTCAGCAGCATATACCGTGTTGTTCCTCGAGCAATGCCTTCGATAAGTATGAAAATGAAAGGTATATTTTATTTTCCGTACCGATTTACATATGGCGTCATAACAACAATTGTAAAGGCACGGTAAAAAATGAATCGATTGTCATGACAGATGAACCCGCGCTTGGTGCTATAATCACAACGTTGGTACACTGAAACTAACATTCGTGGTCTCTCAAAGCAGAGGAACGGGAATACATTTGAAACTGCAAGTGGAAGGAGCTTTTGGTTTTTCCAGAGCAATGAACTGAGTCTAGAGAATAATTTCTAAAAATTAAATTATGCAGGCTTCGTTTGGTACGGTGAAAACGGCAATTTTCGTATTAATCATCGAACTATACTGCGCAATCCTTTTCTGAAAATTAGGACCGAAGTATTTAGTGCTACAACAGGCATGCGAAAGAATCAGTTGTAAACTCGACCGGATACAGCAATGACCGCATCATGAAGGTACCCAATCCTTTCACTTCTGGTTCAATTCAACCGCCAGTGACACGTCCATGTCAACTTCGCTGCCCGAAGCTTTAAAAGCATGTGGAAAACTATAATGTCCAATTACATGTATATAGTTTTCGAAAATTCTGTTCATTATTAGTAGTACGGATCTGTAGACGCTATCAATTATTTACGAAAAAACCTGCTGTACGTGCGAATGTGCCAATATTTCGGACGAATTAAGAATGTGACACATTGTGGATAAACGGAGAATTGCATTAAGCGACGAGATACAACGCGTACTTCCTATACCGCAATACAGAAAGAGCGCCTGAAATGCTTTCTTGGGAAGTTCTTCACTACACTACCCGTGGGTTCGTCTCGCCCAAGAACGAGAGACACAATCGAAATCGGCTTTTTTTTTTAAGGAATACCGTAAGCGATGTCATCTTCTCAACCAGCCTTAACATTCTTCGCTATCGTTTTCGTGCCGGAGCCTTCAGCATCGCGGATCTTGTACGTCTTGAGGTAAAAGTCGATGAATAGCCATATTCCGCCGCACAGCTGCAGGATCTCAATGACGCAGAATGCCCTGGGGTATCCGCAGTCGTAGAACAACGGGATCTGCATGTGCGCCACCACGAACACCATCTGGAAGATCTGAAGCGTTGTCAGGTGCCTCTTCCACCATAGGTGCTTGCGAACCGCCGGACCCAGAGCGGCCAGAAAATAGTAGCCGTACATTACCACGTGCACCGACGCATTAACGCAGACGCCAAGGATAACCTGCCCGTCGTGGCCGAAGTTCAGCCAAATCCAGCAGTCTAAAACTACCGTGAAGTGATGCATGACGTGTAGGAAGGTCACGTGAGAGTTCTTCTTGCGCAGCACGAAAAACACGGTGTCTAGGAAGTCTGCGATTCTCACGAAGGCGTACCACCAGGCGGTACTCAGCAGGGTCATGGTGGTGTCATCCACCGCTGAGTAGTCGATGCCTTGGCAGAGGAAGCTGTAGCCGCCGCCGAGGTAGGAGTGCTTCAGGAACTTCGCCACGAACCGTGCATTGGCCACCATCATGAGGAGGTTGTAAAGAAGGATGACACCCTTGAGCTCGAAAGCCGGTCTGTTCTTCATCCATCGCGGTCCGCCGATTTTGGAGACGTAGATGTAGGAAATTAAGAGGGGGAACATAAACCCCGCGTCCGTTGTGATGCCCCAGTCTTTTACCCGGGGGTCTCTGAGGGACCAGACATATTGAAGAAGGTTTGGAGAAACAGGCCACGCCATCGCAGTCACAGTCAGTGATCCGTTCATGACATGAGAGGCAGCGTTCACAGCGGCTCGGAACAAACTAAGCGTGCCTCGGGAAAACCATGCGGTCGTTCGGTGGCGTACTGCGCTGCTGTACACACATATTGTGACGCATTGCGCAAGCTCCTCTCGATCTTTCCTTAAGCAAAGAACCGCCTCTTTCCGCAAGAGCAGTCGACGTCGAGAGGAGACTTGTTCTCTTTGAGTCTATGCGCTGGGGCGAATTATCCATGGTTCAAAGGGTTCAAATCGACCGGGCCCTCCGGGCTTAGCCCCCCCCCCCCCCCCCCCCCTTCCGAGGGCTTGCAAAAAATGACAGATATCGTCGTTTGATTCCATTATTCGAAAAAGTTTGGGTCGCCTGCTAATATACGGTAATTGAAACAGATTACCTATTTCAATAATGGATGCTTTGAAATGGCTGTTCCTTGGATAATGTGCACCATACCGAAGCCAGCTCACAGTTCTTCAGTCTGAGGCATGCCATAGATTCTTTTGGGCAAGCCATTAGTTTTTTTGGGCTTCTGCGGCGTGTATACGTTTTCTTTGCAGCGTCTAAACGATACGTTACAGCGGTAATGCCAAACCAAGTCTCGGACATGCGGTGGTCAGCGTTAAGTCTGAAGAATGACGAGTTTATAAGGCCAGAGGGGGTGGGGGGTTTGGGGAAGAGGTCGCCTTGTTTTTTTGAACTGGGTCCCCAGCACTGCTAATCCGGCCCATACTAACATGATAAAAGAGAATAAGAACACCAACCAGGATACTTTCTGAAATAAAACACGTTCAGGCTCGGTAAAAGGATTCTTGTTCGCAACGAAGCTGCAATGACTGCGAACAAAAGGCTCCCGTGTGTGAGCCGAAACGTCCTTGAGTTTTGTAAAAGATTTTGGTCGGCGTTCTTATTCTTTTTGACCGTGATCCGTTACGACATCATGACGAATATCTTCTATTATGACGGGCTTGCGTCAAACCCTTGATATTGAAGAGTAACGTGCCTGTTTAGGTTTGAAGTAAGCAACGAGTAAGTGTAAGTTATGAGCAACTGGGACGATTAGTGAGAAAATAACCCCTTGACACACCGATATGACAATCGATCAGCAGTAAAGCAAACAATATTTCCTCAACGCCATCCCTACTCCCGAAACGTGCGGTGAATTGATGAAGAATGGATGAAATCGGAGCGAGCCATGCCGGTAATTCCACCCCGTTCCTCTGCTTGCTAGCGAGCTTTGTTGCTTGCTCATTCGGGGGATCCGTTTTCTTATTTTGCATACAATTTAATTTTTTCTCTTGGTCCACTCGCCTGAAAAGTCATCAGAGCTTATTATAAGTTTAAAACAATACCTTGTACGTCTGCCTTCTGTGCTACTCGTTTTTGTGACGTGGTCGTCTTGCATGCGCCCCGTTTTCAAAAAGTTTCTTCATTTTGATCATGCGCCAATCATGCCAAATTATCACTTTTTCTGTCTTTTTTTTTTATTTTTTGTTGTGGAAGGCGAAAAACCAACCCTGCCATGTGTCCTAGATTTCGGCGCGCGTTAAAGGAGCCATGAAGAGAAAACACAAGTTTGGTTCATTCGAAAGATTGCCTCGTTAGAACCATAACGACACCACTTATAACGCAAACTTCGCTCAAATAAGCTACATAATTAGGAAAAACGGGAATGGTCATGCGACCCACCAGCTCATTTCCCGCAACAGAACCTATGCCGTCACATGGGCTAAGCTCTGCGATTGGCGGAGGCCGGCAAAAGCAAACGCATGTTAGGCAGGGCTTACAGTTTGCATAGCGAGCTAAATGCCCGTGAAACATACTGCACATTCTTTTTATGACAAAGAACGGTGGAGTAAACGGTTGAAGTTCCGAACGATGAAGTTCCGAACGAACACGCAAGCGTGTGCGCCAATGCGTACGAAACAACCGCCTGGCCGAGCTCGACATCTCGCCGTCGCGCAGACGAATTTTCGGGTTCGAGGCGCTCTGACCTTGGAGGAAAAATGCCGTAAACACCGCGCATTGACGCTCGTATCTTTCTGGTCGAAGCAGAGAGCTCGCGCGAACGGCTTTCCATACACGACACCGGCCAACTGGCATAAGCGATACTGCTACTGAAGTTGAACTATTATTAACCGTAATAAAAGTACGGCACATACGTACCAGTCTGTATTCGTCCGTGGCGACGGCGCTGACGAGGCAGCGGTGCCGACGGCAGGGCGTTCGTCTGTTGTGGCTATCGCGGAATGGTCGCTTTCCCGTCCACCGCGTATCCCACAACTCTTGCCGCTCGTGCACTTAGAAGCGTTGAGCGTTCAAGTGGTGTGAGGTTGTTAAATGCAAGCCGGCGCTCCTCGGCGAGAGTTTTGTTCTCCGGATCAGGCGATTCCATGACTAGGGCTGCGGGTGCACTAGGTTTTACTAGCATTTTTAAAATGGCCGCCGTCTCGGTCGACTCCCGCGTGTGGGTGCTATATGGAGTCGACATACTAAGTATCTGTTTCATGGACCGGCCCGTGTGACACCATTGCTCACGTCACCAAATGTGCAATTTTAGCGGGAGATTTAAAATTTTGGCTTAAATTGCCTTATTTCTCAGTGAATAAAGCATCATTTGCTTCCGGGAAAGCGCTTGGGGTACTATGAAACACCTAATCTTTCGAATAAAACAAACTTTTGTTTTCTCTTCATGGCTCCTTTAAGGAAACACGGGTTGCCTAAAGTTACACGTCATTGCTTTGCTGCCATCATGCGCGCGTTTCATTCATAGCAGCAGCGCGAAAAGCTCTTAATTCGAATTTTAAGCGAAGTATCTAAGGTCTGTCATCCGGTCGTCCATTTTAGTACCGCAGTCAAGGCCCCTTTTTATAACAAAATCAAGGCCCCTTTTCATAAGAGAAAGAAGGTTAAGACGCGAAGCTTTTTCCCATGGAGCCTGAGTGAAAGTCAAAGTCCGAAATCCAAACTGCTTCGACCGTGTCCGGATGACGCAATCGGATAGACATCGGCCCCAAACGCAAGGAGCCCACGTTCGATTGTACGACCAGGAAAAGAGTTCTTTTTTTTTCTATTGCGGTGCTTTATGTGCGTTTGTGGAAAGCCATCATCATTATTAGCTCTCCCATTGTGTAAAGTTGGCTTTTCTGGAGTGCGTTTCCACGCACGGCCACTGAAATTGAGGCAAAGAAAGCTTCGATTCAATCCTCTTTATTTTATGTTCTGGGTAGAGCATGGGGGTGAAAAAAAAAAGCTGCTCTTGGCAGGTTGACCCCCCCCCCCCCCTATTGTTTACAAGGGCAGCAAACAGCAACACATGAGTATTAAGCATGGGTGAGAGAGAACAGCCAAAGACTTTGCCTGCTTAACACGTAACAGTCGGTCAAGGGCTAAAAAGCATTACATAGTACACCGATTAGAAACTTCCCTGCGCAATAGTACAAGAAAATCACTTGGTAATACGTATCCGAGTACAAGAGTAGAAGCACTATGTATATTAGCACACATGATCAGTAGCCGTCTTAGGCAGTAACTAGTTACTTGTAACGGATTACCGGTAACTAGTTACATTTTGCAGTAACTCGTAACTGTAACACTGCCACTTTTTTAGACAGTAACTGTAACAGAAAATACCGTTGAATTTGCTTTTGAACTTTCTAAAAAGTTATCGAACAGCAACACAGGCCAACGTAGAGATCGCGGAAGACCGTGTGTACGAGATTTCGGCGCACGTTAAAGATCCCAGATGGTCAAAATTAGCCAGGAGCCCTCGATTATACGGCGCGCCTTATCACCTGGGTTGCGTCGGCGCGTTAACCCCTGATCTCACCCGGTTTTTTCGTTTTGAAAGCTCAATGGTGACGTGATTCCAGAGGGTGGTTGAGCGCAGGTACTGAACGATAGTTTTTGTTCTGTATTTACCCGTGAAAACACAACTGATTCTCCTACCGTTAGCCAAGTTGCTGACACTACAACGCCAGAGATTATAATTAGCGAAGTCGCATTCTATCTTTACTAAACAAACTAAAAATCTATTTTAAAACTTTTACCTTTTAAACTTTTTAAAAAAGGTTTTTACCTTTAGCTTTAGCTTTAGTTGAAAGCTTTAGCTTTTCAACTTTTACCTCAAATCTACGTTCATTTTGTTGGGAATGTCATTTTGTCCGAAAAAAAATGAAATCTGCATTGGGTCATGTATCGCGCCTATTTTAAGTGACTGGTTTTTAGCCTTTCATGATCGTATTTTAAGTGATAGCTTAGCGTAGTTAAAAGTAAAACGTGATTTTTGGTATGTCGATGACTACCTCATAGTTTTAAATCGTGAAGCCTTGAAATTTGACGCATCAGTTGCCCATGTTTTGGCCATCTTTAGTGACTGCCTGAACCCTTTGGAGTTGACGCACGAAGTTCCAGTAGACGATTCGCTTAAGTTCCTAGATCTTAAGCTGCATTTTACGGGGGAACACGTGTGCTGGATGTACAGCCTCCAAAATTTTTAATAATATAGCGGGAGCGATGACCCACCGGCATGTCAGCGCCTAATCACGGTGTTCAGCAGGGAAATAGGCGAGGTTTGCTATCACCTTTTCTATTTACAACAACTAATAACGTTATTGTGCCGCAAGCACACTCTGGTGTTCCCCGATGCAGCGTCCTGGGTCCTTTACTTTTCCTAATTTTTGTCAATGACTTACCAAATTGCGTATCTTCAAGGTTCAAGCTTTTCGCCGCTGACTGTGCTATTTAGCCCAAAATAACCTGCTTCACTAACCAACTATCCCTCCAAACTAATCTTCACTCAATATCTACTTGTTGCTCCACTTGGTTAATGCCCCTAAATAATTCCAAAACTAAGCTTATGTCCTTTACAAACCACGCATCTCGAATTCAAACTTCCCACTCCCTAAATAACACAACTGTCGAGCTTGGAAACATATACAAGTACACAAAACTTAACCTGTATTCTGACCTGACATGGACTCACCATATCAACATCATTCTTGCATCCGCCAACCACTCATTGGACTAAAACATGCTCCATCAATCCTCATCGAACTTGCATATACAACTGTTATAACACCTAAAATTGTATACGCATCTGACATTTGGGACCTTGAGAAAGCTTATTTAGTTCACGAAATTGAATGTCGTTCGATAGATGTTTTCAGACTATGTACATCATACCAGCGTCACAGCTCTCAAACTTCGCGCATCTTTACCTATCATATCACATCGGCGTAAACTATCACGTTTATCACTGTTTCATGAACTGTACCATCGCTCTTCACTTCATGCTGATCAGTGTATGCCGCCCCCTACATAATGTCCTCCCAGTGAGGACCTTTAGGGTATCTTGAATAAATAAGTAAAGAGGAGGGAGGAACGATATTAATAAATATTTACTAGAGAGATGGTTTCAAAAAAATATGCGCAATGTGAATTATGCGTAAAATAACCATAATAAGAACACGGACACACTGGTTAGAACAAATGATGAAGAAATCTCGAAGAAAAAAGCCACTAAAACGGTATCGATGAACCATCCTTGATACATAACTACGCAAGAAATCGTTTTCGAGAAATTGAGTTCGAATTAAAAAATAATAAGAACATCGATATACCTGCAATTGATTTCAACTATTCCATTTCCGGTTGTTGCTTTTAAATCAATCATTGGCACGCCGGAATCTCGCTTTCCACCGAAATCACCCTGCAAGGAAACGTCCGGATGCCTAACTGTCCGTCGGCAGATATGTCTGCGCACCAAGAATTCGTGTAAAAAAAACAAAAAAACGCGTTATTCTATCTTTTACGTCCTGTGGATTTCAAAATGTGTTATAATTTATTGTTTTGGTTTATTCAGCGATTGGTTATCACAACTTTTATTTAAGAAATTGGTAGCCGTGAACTAGCTGCAGCTGCAGCTGTATATCGCTTTAACGTATAGCTTATCACTCGTTCGTATGCGTTTCTTCTTGCCCTAGTCCGTTAGCAGGATTGATCAGCAGAAAACACTTCGCGGCGAAGCTAAGTTTCGCCGAATCTTGACACATAGACGTTGTTGTTATTTCGCCTCCATCAGAAAACGGCCGGCGCAGGCAGGATCAAATCGGCGTCCTTGGGATTAAAGGCAGAACGTCTTAGCCACTGAGTTAGTGCTACGAATTAACCACTAAACCTAATTAACATAGTTCAACTACAGGGTATTGCGGTGATAATGGGAGCACTTTAAATTTTTTTCCTGAGCAAACCACTGCTCGTTTCGCGCTCGAAATTCACATGAAGGGCGGATTTTGTGGTCTATTTTGTTGACACTGGGAACAGCAACGGTACTTGCCTGCTTATTCCGAAAATAAATAAAAACGATTTTCGCCTACGGAAAGGGCTGCCGATTTGGACGTGCGAGCCAGTGCAAGCTGATCTCAAAACGGCGGCGCCACCTGGAATATGCCGACAGAAACGGACGATGGGGATTTACGCTTCTTCGACGGCAGGAAGGAGCCAAATGGGGTAGCAGACTATCAGAAAATGTTAAAGCAGGATTTCTGATTCTCTACTACCTCATTTGGCTCGTTCCACGGTAGGAAGGAGCCAAATGAGGTAGCAGACTATTAGAAAATCTGAAAGCAGGTTAGGAAACAACTCCAACGTTTATTGGCAACGATGAACCGTGGGAATATTTTATGATTGGTATCAGCTGTTATGCAACTATTTGTGAACATCGTAAAGTAGGGACAAAAGAGATTTTCTGATCGTCTGCTCTCCTTCCTGCCGTAGAATAAGCGTCAATCCCCATCGTCCGTTTCCCTCTGCATACTCCAGGTGGCGCCGTAGTTTTAAGATCAGCTTGCACTGGCTCGCACGTCCAAATCGGCCGCCATTTTCCCATAGGCGAAAATCATTTTTATTTTCAGAATAAACAGGTAAGTACCGTTGTTGTTTCCGGTGTCAGACAAAATGGGCGACAAAAGGCGGCCTTCGTGTGAAGTTTGAGAGCGAACCGAGCTCTCAGACTTCACACAAAGTTTGAGAGCTCAAGAAAAATTTAAAGTGTTCCAATTATCGTCGTAACACCCTGTACAATTATTCATCTGCCACAGAAACTGTTTAGCGCTGCTTCTCCATGCGTAGTCATTTGGCACGACGGCTTTTATCGGCATGCAGCGATGACGTTCGTTTATTCCAGGTTCGGAATGCTAGAGGCACAAAGTTCGTTTGATGGCTGCGCCGTACATACACCGGATGTCACACCGCCTGAAAAAGGTTGGTAGAAAGTGCGGTGTGCCGGTTGTGTTCTCGGCCCTTCAGCGACTATCAAGGATGGTTCTTAAGGTAGGAAATTTGAAGTGTGTTGGGTGTTAGCAGTGAGCTGATAACGGCGCTACAGCCCATTATGGCGAATCAGTGCTCTGCACGTCCGACAGGTTTCACATTGAGTGGAACGGCTTTATTTTTTTTTCGTTCCATCGGCCTCCATCACCACACCTGGGGTTTTTCCCCCAAACGCGGCCAGCAGCCGCTCATTCGTTCTTCGTAACGACGAAAAATGCTTGCCGCAGTCGATAATTGTAATGACTTGAAATAGTTCTTTTGAGATCCAACCGCTCGCGAGATGCCTGCGACAACGCCGGTGATACTATGACGGATGAAGTTGCGTTTTCTGCCCGACACCGGCGCTAGGGCACCGCCCGCCGCGCAAGAACGCCTTGTCACGCCTGTCTAGACAGCCAGTTGCCTTCGCTCACAGACGATGCTTCAGCGGCAGCACCTCCTGGACGATTGAAGTATACCTATACTTTTTAGGGGCTTGGGCTGTCAGCGTCTGCTGTCGTCGTCGTCGTTTCATGTAGTCACAGTATAAACGCCGGGACACTCTTTTTCCAACGCCTCGCGCTAGAACACTTCGTGCTTCAAAGACACGAGACCTTTACAGCAGAGCTGTTACCTGTACCCCCCAACGGTTTCATTTTCGTGGGCAAAAATGACAAGGCGCCAAGAATACACGTATAGGCAGGTTGCGCTTATGTTTGCCTCGCAAGCAGCAGCACCGTTTTCTATATCCTGGCGATTCGGGGGGTAATTTCTTGTAGGAACGATGCCGGGAATATCACGGGCTCGGTTTGTAGCACTCCTATTACGTAAGTGTCGGCGCCCTGCCGTAGACAGCAACAGCCGGGATTATCACGAGTCACGCATGGGCACCCACACAAAGAATGCATCTAAGGTAACATCATGATAACAAGGCCGAACAGTTTAGGTGGCGCAGACGAAAATGCGTTAGCTGTTGCTATTGTAGCCGACCAGACAGATGGCAGATAATACAAATGGCAGGGACGAACCGATGCATTCATCACGGCCGACTTTCTTTACACCGTGTCTCAGTGTCAACCCCACAGATCGTTATCACGGCATGCTGCAGCCAGTGGGTGATAACGGGTCGAGGGATCGCCACTGCTTTACCGATTCCCTAGCATGCGTAACAGACAACTTCAGTAGCAAAAGTGCTGCGCTCACAGCGGCATCTGTCCGGTGCAACGTGCCTATACGCTGCGTGCTTCCCCGCTCCCAAGTTTTCACGTTAGTGGAGATGGCACGGTTCGCTTGCCTGCGTGAAGACATCGGGTAAATTTTAGGGCATATTTTCCTCGATGGGTGTGCGAGTTGCGCAGATATGTGTAGCACTGACAGAGGCGTGGTTCAGGCAGTTCCGGACGTTCCTTGTGGATTAAACGACGATTAACATTCGCAGGTCGCGCTGCGGTTTCCGTCGGTATTCGCTGCCCTTCGAACTGCGGTGAGACGAACTATTCGGGAGCTTGGAGCCTTTAAAAGGTGACAAGTGGTGAGGTTTACCATTTTCAAATCATATGTTTTTGGTGCAAGTTGGCCACAACAAAACGTTTCCGCTTCGGGGGCTGCAGTGGGCGTACAGTCTGTTTCTGTGTCAGTGACAGCGGTGATGAAGAAGACTGCAGTGATGAACAACGTAGGGGAGATGTTATGGGACTTGTGCATTGACTAATGATGATGATGCTACACGAAAGTTCCTGCGGAAGGATGGATCATCATGGAATGAAGATTGCCGGTAAGCTTCACTATCTATACCGTCATTTTCCCTTGAATGCAAAGGTTGCAAATACGCTCATGGGAAATTAATAATGGCCACAATAGCCGCAGCAAGCGGGTTAGTGAAAAAGCAAGGGTTTTTTTTTTGTGGCTGAAATTTGTGCGCATTGTTGTTCTGCGTGTTCTGTGACTATGTTTGGGAATTAGCCTAGTATATATTAGGCAAATGGCAGTGTCATCACTGTGTAATTTTTTGTTACCGCAGTAAAACCCTCTGTATTTTTGCCATTCGAAAACCGGTTAAGACAGTCGAAAGCGACTCTCACGTGTCCTCGCCGCAGCTTCTACATATGCAGATATATGAAGCATGTATACCCGTGAACTGCTAGCTATAACACCGGTGATGCCAGGACACGACGAAGTTGGGCTTCGAGTGCAACGTCATCACGCCAGGTGAACTGCTTTGTGAGCGGTTCGCAGACGCTTCGTCACTGTTGTCCAGACACCCAATCGCTTTCGTGCGTTTGTTTGGAGGTTGCTTTGTTCTTAGCTGCACCGCTTCGCCAACGCTCCTGCCCTAGGACTTTTAAAGGCAGTTTTACAGCGAAGCTGTATATCTCTATCCCCCAAATGTTTCATAGCCGTGGGCAAAAACTATCTCCCTAGGCAAAAACGCCAAGGCCTAAGACGCCCAGCACATGAGTCAGGGTAATCATACATACAGAATAAGGCTCATAGTTCGTTTAGGGAAGCCGCAGTACAAGCATCGAAACCGCATTATAGATGATAAAGCACCTGTGAACAATGGGACCCCTCCCCCCATGTGTTCCTTGTAAAATATTATGTTTGCAGATTATTTTTGAAGGCTAGGCAGAACTAGCGTCACTAAATACAAAATTTCTTGCTCAAGACGCCCAGCGCATGCGTTAGGCTAGGCAGGATACATTTGTCGCATTTTTGTACATACTTCTGCTGCTAAAATGCTGTTGCACGCGTTATCTTTGATTCGCATTCGGGACGACATCATTTTCCCGAAGTTCTTCGCGCGATATTTCTCCAGGTGCAAACAATATGACCACATGGTCCGAGTAGGAGTCGCATCCAAACCACATGGCTAGAAAAAATGGGGGAGGACAGGACTTTGAATCACGTAATGATGAATCATGGCGCAAGGGATATATTTGGCGACACGAACCGAAATACACCGATACACATCTAAGGAATATTTCGCACGGGGTTAGGTTTGCTACTATAGTGGCAAATTCTGTAATATAAACAAGGGGGACAAACATGCCTGAGTGCAATCAATCAATATGCAAAAAATAAATAAAAATCTAATAAAACAAAGGCGATCGAAAACGCGGGAAAGACGCGTCAACATAGGCAATGCAGAATGAAGCTAACTGCAGGTTAGGTTGATGCGATGGCCAGTTAAACCAGATAAACCAGAAAACTACAATGAAAGCCGCAATACCCCACTTTTGATAAAACGGACACAGGTGGTTCGATAAAACGGCATTCGATAAAACGGCGTTCGATTAAAGGGCGTTCGATAAACTGTCTGGGAACCGTGCACAGCAACTATTTTGTAAATGCGTAATAGTTGTGTAAACTGATGTTTATGCTGCAGCGTGAAAAAAAGAAATCGTGTCGAACCTTAGCTGGAATTACCAGCCTCTCACACCTCACTCTTTCCTCTATCGCTAGCTCGCCCACCTCTTTTTATATATAAAGTGGTCACCGGAGTACCTTGTATGCATAATAGAAAGCGTAGATGAGCCCTAACCGCTTGGAAAAACGCTGCAATAGCACGCTTCGCCGCATTCGTTCTGTCGTTCTTAGACGTCTTTATCTTTTATCCTCGTTTTCTTTTGTTCACCTTTTAGTTTTGCAGTGAAAACTCGTTTGATCTTCCGTCCCAGCGACTGCTCCTTCGTACCTCGGCTTTCTCTTCGCGCTTTCCGACACGTGCGCCACGTGTCAAGCGCCATGCCCTGGTTGTTTTCCTCATCGTTGCTTCTCTTTCCCACAGTCTCTCTTTTTTTTTTTTTTTTTCAGAGCTGCTGTTGAAATGCCGATTGCGCACTCAGAGTATGCTGCCGAGCATCGCACCAGACCGATTCTGGCGGCTAGAAGCCATATGAATTGCACGGGGGAATATTGCTTCCTGGTTTAACGAAGAAATATGCGTAGGTTGGTTTTCTTAGAATTAAGCCCTGGATTATTTTTTTTTTTTTTTTTGCGGGGTACGTGTCGAATGTAATTTCCGCGTGGGATTTCCTCCATTCCTTTCAAGATTGTTGGGGCCGCGTCAAGGAGGTTCTTTACTGGACTTCGAAAGAGTTTAGTTCCAAGCAGCTAGAAAAGTGAGCAGTTGAGCTACATGAGTATGTAACCGGCGACGTGCGTCTTGAATCTGCGCGTTATAGGAGGATGCCGATGCGGGTCTAGGACAACTCCTCGCAATCCCACTCGACAACAGGCCGAACAAACTTCTCCGTTAGGCCAAATTGTCATAGCGCATCTCGCGCGGAAAACGTCTCGTCCTGCCAAACTGCTGACGCCAGCAGAACATGTATTACGAAAATTGCTCTGGCCGGACAAACAGAGGAAGGAAGACAAACAATGCGCAACTCATGACTATTTATTTTCAGGAAAAGAAGCTGCCTTAAATAGGCTTCTACAAAACATAAAACTAGAAAAGTAGATGGTAAAAGCGATAACAACACCGCAGTACTAAGAGCCCGCCTACATCATGCTGTCTAAAAAACGACGTTCATGGCTAAATAGTGATAATGACGGTTCACTGATGCACCGGTCCCCTCGCGATTTTTTTAATGAAGTACGCTTCTGAAAGCTCACTCGCCACAGTGTCACTGCTTCTGTCAATTATAATGGTTTCTTTGAGGCGCGGCGTACTACCACAATCTCGGCAATGAATAGGCAAGTGTGATCCAGTGGAGTTCTTGATAAAAAATGCCGACTTTGCATCCCACGTAATTTATGGCGTGTTTCTTCCCGCATGGATGAGGCTTCTTTTTTCCGCTGATACAGCTGCACAACCCGCCTAGCTGCGTAGTGCCGAAAACACAATGGGCACCCGATATTTCGTAGCGACCCGCTTAAGGTTGCAAGCTACTTTATGGGAATATGGTACCACCTCAGGCCTCGTGTTTTTTTTTTTTTTTTTTTCGGCTGTGACCTGAGCTTTGACCCTCTTGCGCTTGTTTTTGAAGCAACGCCTCCGATACAGCCCACAGTAGCGAACGAGGGTACCCGGAATCCGATAGTCGGAATACCTGGGCGTCAAAACTGGTTTTTCTTCCTTCATTTGCATGTCCAGTCAGCGCTATTTCTGTAATACATAATGCACCGACTAGCCCAAGAGCACATTTTACTGAAGCTAGCAGAACAGTCGCCTGAAGATAGGATTTTAAAACGAGGAATTGTTTTGCGCCAACAAATAACTTGTTTTTGTGGAGTAAAAGTGATGCTATAGGCTCGAGCCGCCGCGGTGGTTCAGTGGCTAAGGCGTTGCTGAGTGAGCCCAAGGAGAGGAGACAAGTTCGATCCCGACAGTGGTGGCTGTTTTAGGTGCGAAGCACCTCAGGACCTCGCAATGTCCGTCTGTTGGCGTCCGTGCGCACATCAGTATCAACCGAATATGTGCCTGTCAAACTGCCTAAAAGGTTGCAAAACGCGGCAAAAAAGCAAAACCCATAACTATCAACGCTAGTTCGCGGAAAAGAGGTTAGAGAGAGAGAGAGAGAGAGAGAGAGAGAGAGAGAGAGAGAGAGAGAGAGAGAGAGAGAGAGAGAGAGAAAAGAGCCGCACAGTACCGTGTAAATTGAAACATCTGTGAACAAAAGGTTCACAAAAGGTTAACAAAAAACGAAATAAAAGGTTCACAAAAAGTTAGAGAGAGAAAGAAGGAGGGAGGGAGGGAGGGAGGGATGGAGGGAGAGACGCACAGCACCGTGTAAATCGAAACATCTGTTTACAAAAGGGCCATAAAAGGTTTAAAAGAACAAAATAAAAGGTTCACAAAAGGTTAGAGAGAGAGGGAGAGAGGGATACGCACAGCACCGTGTAAATCGAAGCATCTGTGAACAAAAGGTTCACAAAAGGTTAACAAGAACAAAATAAAAAGTTCGCAAAAGGTTAGAATGAGAGAGAGATTAACAAAAGGTTAGAGAGAGAGAGAGAGGTTCAGCAGTTTCGCGCGGCTCCTGGAGAGCAGTGCTGCGCATGCGCGAGGAGCACTAGATTGAATTGGATTGAATTGGATTTGTAATGGATTGGATTGGATTAAATTTAATTACATCGGATTGTGTTGGATTGGAATTGTATATTCTGTGCACACGCGTTGTCACTCATTTATATGCGCGAGTGGGCAAATGCCACGGGTGATTTACGGTAAGAACGAGCTCCAGTGCTTCGCCCACTCGACATGCTTCAATTCGTGGAGAATCGTGAAATTTTTTGTGTTCGGATGGAGGCGAAAAGAGAAAACGCCCGTGTGTGGAGATCTCGGCACCCGTTAAAGATCCCCAGTGGGTCAAAACTAGTCTGGAGCCTTCCCCTACGGCGCACCTTACGGCCCGGGTGTAGCTTCGGCGCGTTACACGCCAAAATTAATCAATGCTGTGTGAAGGGAGTGGTCACAATACTTCCTGGTTGCTAGTGGCATGCATGCTGTGCACCCTCGCCGACCCATTCCACCCCCTCGTGTTGGTCGTAGTCTACATGCAACGTGTAGGAATAAAAAGGTTGCCTGAAATATTAATAGATCGAAATATTTTCTGGGCTTCGAAAGACAAAAACCTTCGTATGCGCACTTCCGTGACCTTTCTTAGTGTGAGAATTGTTAAGAAACACTTCTTTTTGACTAGTGAGAGCGTGTATGTGGATGGGAACGTTACGTCACAGCTAAACGGAAATCGGTGAATGGGCCATGAGCTACTGGCGGCAGCCATTGTCACTAACCAATCCACCTGACTCGGTATGCTGTCAACGTAGGGTGGCCTTAGCGTTGACCCTAAAGACGCGCCACGCAACGCCAGGATCACTGTATACGTCAAGCTGCTGGTCCCGGCTGTCGCCGTTAGACTTGAAGCGTAGCGTCGGGCAAAGCAAACGTCGAGCCATGGTATACCTAACATAGAAGTCAAGCCGACTCATACCCCCGTCCGCGGCCGCATATACCTTCTGCCGCAACCACACGACGTGTCGCAACCAATGAAGACGTAATGGGGGCGCGTACCCACTTTCGCAGTCAATAGGAATTTTGATGAAAGGCGCCGGGATGCACGCAGCCAACGGGACTTTTGATGTTCATCTACACCGGAGTGTAGTTCTTCTAGAATATTTATTACCTCCAGCGGCAACATGATGCATGCTGCCAGTGGAGGGAACAATTTTGTGGGCAACACCATCTCAGCTGAGCTTTCCGCCATAAAGGAAACTATCCGTTGCATTCTCCGCCAGCAGCTGGGGCAATGGAGGATCTTCACAGAATCGAAGGCGGTTCCCCGAGGCCTCCAGCGTAACAACTGGTTCAGCATTCCCGAGCATACATCCCGTAAAATCACCTATACTTACACCAGATAACGTTGCAGTGGCTTCGTGCACACAATGGCGTTCTAGGGGACGAAAAGGCGGATGACGCTGCTCTCAGGGGTATGCGTAATGTCAGGAACATTTTGTTCACCAAGCAAAATGCCCCAGCTATGATGAATATACTTGTTGTTTGGGAACGAAACTATTTTTGGTACCTAATCCCCACCATGTCTTCTTCCAACACAAGGCAGTGAGGTCTGAGTAGGTCTGCCGGAGGAGTTTCCGCGTCGAGTGAGACTTCATACTGTCGTGTGCGTCTCAACGCAGCGCTCACAAAGTTCCGCCTTTTAACACGAAAGTGTTTAATGCGTAGGAACACGAAATCTCAGCGGCGTCATATCCGTCACGGAAGTGATGCGCCAGAAAAAGTGCCATTGACGCTGCGGCGCCCGCATTCGAGCCCGTGCCCGATCGAACTCTCTCGCCGCAACAGCGGTTGCGGGAGGTACGTGGCGCTCTACCGACTCCGCTATGGCCAGGGCCGGATTAAGGTGGGGGCTAAGGGGGCTGCAGCCCCGGGCCCACAGCTGTCAGGGGCCCCGCTCGACCATATAAAAAAGTTATTGAGTGTGCTCGCTGCCCGAATTGAAAGTTGAAGGTAGAAGCTTCAACCTCACCTTCACACTTCAGCTGAGGTAACTCGTGATATATGTGGAGGAGTGGGGGGCCCCCTCACGTTAAGGTTGACAACCTTCGAGTCCATTTCAATTTAAGTGAAGTGGACTCGAAGTTATTCCTGCTCCTCTTCCTTGTTTTCCCGAGGTTTATGAGAATAAGTCTTTGACCAAAAGTCGTGGGTACACGGCTTGACCGGGCCTAAGAAGCCACATAAAACAGGCCCTGAGCTCGGCTCCGGTCTCTTTCGGCACAGGTCGGTTCGGTAGTCTTTTCGGTACACGGATATCTAAGTACATGGACGTTTCGGCGCGTGCACATCTCGGTATAAGAAAGGGTCAGGGATGCGAATAATAAAATAATGTCTGAAGAACATTGTAAATTGTTTAAACCTGAGGGTCATTATATGTGATTATTGACAACTTAAGCACTGCCATACGGGCTCATACATAGTTTCTGCCAGAAATTTTAATGTATAGCGCTTGACAAGGAAGTTCATTGCGATGACGACCCGTCAAATAAAGCTAGTGGATTACTTGAATCGCATAAGCGTGATTGAAATCGACTCGATACTTCTCGCTCAATGGTCAGCGTATGGTTATTTAAATGTTCCAAGGTTGTGTACCCCACTCGCCAAAGGGCGGCCCGCAGTTCTGGTCCCGCTTGGGCGTGGCGACAGGAGGAGAGGAACCCCCGAAGGAGAGCGGAAAACATTGGACGCGGCAGATGTGTTGAGGACTCGAAAACGAACGGTCCACGCATACTCGCCTCCGTTGTAGACCCCGAATCTAGACGAGAAGCTTCAGCGTGTTTTCACTACCAGTTACGACCGAACAACGACCCGACCGATCGATAACTACTGACTGCTGGAATTGTTGCGCGGCACCGACGGGAGCAGCAGCGCGGGGGTGCAGAGACATTCTATCCCTATTGAACTGTAGTCTGATGCCATCCCTCGTGCTCACCTGTCGCTCTACAACTCAAAGGGGACCCGTTAATGTGCAACGGCTTTCCGACTAGTAAGGCCATCAAAGCTGCGCGCGCAACAGGAGTTTTTCGCCGCTGAAAGTTCGACGGCTATGCGCAAAACCACGCATGAAGCCGACCGCTCCCCAGCCCAAAAAGCGACATCCTTTTTTGTGCTAATCGTGCTGCGATAGGAAGGTTGCGCGTGTTCTAACCACCGCGTACTTTCTCGTCTGCGCGGGTAACCTACAGGATTTTGGCCCGTAAGCCGTGGCGGCTAACTGTTTGGCAGATGTCTGTGAGTGACAGCTGCCTGCGCGGACTTTGAGCGCTCCCATATATGCAGGTGGAGAACTTTACAATAAAATAAAACATTGCAGGCTAAATAAAATATGCTTCTTGTAAGAAAATATTCTTCTGTACCATGGCGTGTGCAGGCCGACACGGTGCTTCGATTAATTGTGAATCTGTGATGGACCGGCAATCAAACCATACAAACTTTTACGCCTGATAAAATCCGTTATAAATACTAGACATCAAGCCAAGAAATTAGTTTCCGGAAAGCGTAAAATTATGTATAATTTATCACTGATCAGAGAGCATAACACGGGCTTCGAAAATTTTTCCATATTAAAGCGGAATCATTTTCATAATAATAATCATCATCATCATCATCACCGTTTGGGCCCCAAGAACGCAGCAGCCCCGGGCCCCAAAGTTTCCTAATCCGGCACTGGCTATGGCTGGTATTCAATGGCGTGGAACGCATGCAGGCAACCATGCGAGTGCGCCGCCATATCTGTGGCCAAGCGTCTGTTAGGCGACGTTGTGCGCACGGCCCCCAGATCAGACACCCCTCTTCTCCTCCAGCTGAGCAAAGGCGCGCCGCCAGTAGCCGATCGCGGAGGCCACGGTGCGCCGTCACTCGTTACGTCGTGCTCCGCGGGATGGCGGTACTTGTCCATGTCCGTGGCGCATCGGTCATGTCTGTGGCCATGGAGGAAAAAAAAGCTTAGGAGAGGCCCCCAGCTATCCCCGCGCATTGGCAAAAGTGTGGAGGAAGTCACGTGTTTTCGGCGGCCATTTGAAGTCGCGTTAGCAACGGCGTCCTAGCAACAGCCCGCCCGCCGTTCGCCAGTCATGGAGGAAAGACAGCGCCTGCCTTGTCGTCCGATTGCGAAGATTGCTGCTTCGCTTTGCTGCGCTGTGGTCTTGCGGAACTCGAAAAGGATGCTGCGAGTTGCGACAGCTGCGCCGATGTGAATATGTCATTTAATTTCTACTTGCAAGTGCACCTTGTACCGCGTCAAGCTTTTGCTCCGGTCGCGATCACGACGCGCCTATTGAAGTGCAGATATCGTGAACGCGCCGTCCCGTCGTACGCGCGGACACCCGTCAGGTAGATTTTCGGGAAGTGATACATGGTGTGCAGTACGTAGGCGACTTGCAACCGAACGATTCGCAACTCAATTTTTTGGTTATCGCCGCTGCAATATAGTTTGCTAGGCCGGCAATGCGCGGCAGTGCCTTTGCAACTGTTACAAGGTAGATTCCCAGTTGATATAATTCCATCGTCCTATTACCTTAGTAGGTGTCCGTCTGTTGACTGGAAGAGTGCTGGATCTGGAATCTGGATCTTTTTGTGGTCTCGCTCTGGATTTCGCTTTTCAACGCTTCATACTGCGAGGTTAGTGTATGAACGTTTTCAACTGATATCACCTTGAATTTATTGACACTGAGACAAGTTGAAACTTGGCGAAAAAAAGTTTATTGACGCCACCCACCCTCTCATTTTTTTTTACTCAATAAAACGTTTTGCCTCCTCCTCCTCCTCCTCCTTCGCAAAAAATTCTATTGAAGGCACGCGAACAACGGTAAAAACATTCCACAATTTTTTAGCGTAAAATCTGCATGAAGTGCTGCTTACCTATATATATAGAACGGCCGTTTAATTGACTAGTCATCTCTGGGATTGCCAGTGAAACTGCAACGCAAACTTGGGCACTTTCCAGTCCGGTAGCCGCACGGCGTTCGCCCACTGTTTGCGGCGTTCTCCATCGCTTGGGAACCTATAAACGGCGGCGATTGCAAACAAAGGATGAATGCACACCAATGTACAGCAATACTTGTCAGCGGAATGATGCACTGACCGGTGGAAAGTGACGCCCAATTCCTTGGGTACCGATCGCGACTTGCAGCCTGGCACCGAGCATTGCGGCATTGTTAGAGCGAGCCGCTTCGGAAACCTGCTGCAGCCACACTGAAGACGTGTAACAGTGTAACCGCGCGTTTAGGTTCACGGTCACGCGCTGCAAAACGGCCTTCTACCTGCCTATCAGCTGATTTCCGCCGGCTCGGCGCTGGCAGATGCAGACGACAAGAGAGGCGATACAGGACGGAGGAGGCGGAGAAGGTGCACCGAGAGAGAGAGGCAAAAACATTCCGCCAATGGCATGGAGGGCCGATGGTCCGCCATTCGACTTACAGAAATGGCGTTTCCGGCTGCGCTGGGTGTGACGTCAGGGCCTCTCCTAAGCTTTTCTTTCCTCCATGTCTGTGGCCGTTTCCAGTGTTGCCAAGCGAAGAAATTGACCGCTAAACTTTTCAACGAATACCATCTGTATGAGCAGAGACGTGAGCAGCTCTACGATCGTGGGTTATGTCCTTCCTTGTGACTCATTCAGATGGTGCTGCCGTCTAGGAGACGCGAAACGAAGTAGCGCATCATGACGCTAACGAGATCCGACAGTTGGCGTCTCTATGCCAGCGCCTTCCTGTACGGGGGACGCGCGTGAATTGATGCAAGGCTCCGCTGTGGCGTTGTTCGCATGACCGTTGTGTTTCAAGCTGCTGTTTCTGTGCATGTCATTTTTGGTTTTGAGGCGCAAGCTACACTGGCCCAGGTTGAGCAGTTTCGCGTGGACCTTGAAGGGCCGTGCTGCGCAAGCGCGAGGACCATTGGCTTGGCATGGCTTGGCTTGGCTTGTAATGGAGTTGAATTGAATTGAATTGAATTGAATTGAATTGGATTGGATTAGATTGGATTGGAAATCCAATCCAATTGGAGTAGGGATGTGTAGAGAATTGGGTCTGCACATTCGCCGGTCTGCGCATTACAGAGGAGTGACGTCATAGCCGTTGCAGACGCACTGGCACTGGCGCGTGCCCAGCTGTGCGCCTCCGTTGCGCAGTAGCCAAGTCTGACGGTGCGCCGGAGCCGCTTGACAGCCGTTTCGTGTGGCTCCTGGAAGCAGTGACTGCACTGGACTGAATTGGATTGGATTGGACTGGATTGCATTGGATTGGATTGGAAATCGTGTTAGCAGCAGTAAGCATGACAATAAGCTAATCCTAGACAACCAGGAAACCGAATAATAACCATCTGAACCTTAGCTCACGCTACGTATATCCTGGCATAGCCGAGCTAAACCACTGCTAATTTTCTTGTCCCGAAATAAACCTGTTCTTTTAACACGAAAGTGTTTTACGCCTGGGTATACAATATCTCACTGGCGTCATATCCGTCACGGAAATGGCGTCGCCAGAAAAATTTCCATCGGCGCGGCTCCGCCCGGATTCGAGCCACGAACTCTCTCGCCGCAACGGGAGGTACTCAGCGCTATGGTTCTGAATTCAAGCGCAAGTAGAGTTACGAATGCTCCTTGTATCTTTCCCGCTACCTTTTTCTGCATTAAATGGTGCGGCCGTCTAGGAGAGGGAAGCAAAATAGTTCATCGTGACGGCAATGAGCGCCGACACTTGGCGCCTCGATGCCAGCGTCTTGGTCTACGCGGGACGCGGGTGAATTGAGGCACCCTCCGCCACCCACTGCTTTCGGTATCGGTTTCGGTTCGGTTTCGTTCGCATGATTTTCAAGGGGCTGTGGTTTGAGTCAGATTTACGCAATGTTCCGGCGCGTGCAATTCAGTGTATACCGTTGATGCATCTAACAGTGCCATACCGACGTAATACGAATAGCGATCTGAAAGTTCATATGGATGCACAATAAACATTTAAATGCTCCTGTGAAGGCACATTTCATTTTCGTGTTTTACCGATTCCTATGAAAGAGGCATCAACCACATTTTACAGCAAAGCTGTAAATGTCTAGGATTCAGCAGATCGTCTCCGGTCCTAGAGCGATGTAGACAGGAATCGCTAGCGAGCGTAGCGCCACGTTGCGGAGCCCACTCAAATCCCCGGAATCGTAAAACTGCGCGCCACGCCCCCCGGGCATGGAAAAAATCATACAAAATTAAAAAGGTCCCAGGGCCTTCATAGAGCATGCGCCGTGATAACCATACCCGCGCTATAATAAATTTCTACCTCGATTCCTGTGTGTTTTGTAAGCTACACTGGCCGAGGTTGAGCAGTTTCGCGTGTGCCGTGAAGGGCCGTTCTGTGCATGCGCGAGGGGCATTGGATTGGATTCGATCCAATTGGCTTGACTTGGCTAGGCTTGGATTGGACTAAATTCGATTTAGATTGGATTAAAGTGGATTGTATTGGACTGTGTTGCGTCATAGCCGAGACAGACCCACTGGCGCCGGCGCGTGCCCAGGTGTGCGCCTCAATTGCACAGTAGCCAAGTCTGACGCTGCGTCGGAGCTGCTTGATAGCCGTTTCACGTGGCTCGTGAAGAGCCGTGGTGAGCATGCACGATGAGCAGTGACTGGACACGACGGTACTTTAAGTTAATAACCAAGAACAATGCTCGATCGCAAATTACAAACAAACGTGTTTGGCTTCGTGTACCCCTTGGACTACGACCCAGTCAAACCTCACGTTGAGGCTCGGCACCGCAGCTTTGCTGGCCATCCCTCTTCACGGGGTGGAAGGGCTCTGACTTTTTTCCAGCTTCTTTTCTTTTTTTTTGGGGGGGGGGGGGGAAGGAGAGGGGGTGGGGGGGGGCAGGGCCACGTACACTTGTTGCAACAATTGAGGATTGCCGGAAACCATGAAACACTAGATGCTAGGCGAAAGCCCCGTATGTCTCGTTGGAAGGAAGACCTGAAATGACCCCGGAGTCAGCGCAAAGAACAAAAACACGAAGGGCAACAGTGAACCAAAGCCTGCCAGCCGCGTGTAAGAGAGGATTAATAACTACCAAAGTTAATTCAATAGTGATTTATTAGTTATTCGTAGTAATAGTTAGTAAGGTGGATTATCGTCATCATCATCAACAACAACGAAGGCACATCTCATTGACCTCCAATCACTCCTGTCCTGCGCCGCTCGAGTCCTTCCTTGCCCCCGAATTTCCTTATTTCATTCCTCTATCGTGTTAATGGCCTTCCCATTCTTCTCTGCACGTCTCTGGTTGTTCATTCCGTTACCCTGGTGGTCTACCGCTTCAAGGTAGATTAAGGTGGACTAAAAAGTTCTGAGCCCTTCCACCTCGTGAAGAGGGATGGCCAGCAAAGCTGCGGTGCCGGGCCTCAACGTGAGGTTTGACTGGGTCGTAGTCCAAGGGGTGCACGAAGCCAAACACGTTTGTTTGTAATTTGCGATCGAGCATTGTTCTTGGTTATTAACTTAAAGTCCCGTCCTGTCCAGTCACTGCTCATCGCGCATGCTCACCACGGCTCTTCACGAGCCACGTGAAACGGCTATCAAGCGGCTCCGACGCAGCGTCAGACTTGGCTACTGCGCAATTGAGGCGCACACCTGGGCACGCGCCGGCGCCAGTGGGTCTGTCTCGGCTATGACGCAACACAATCCAATACAATCCACTTTAATCCAATCTAAATCGAATCCAGTCCAATCCAAGTCTAGCCAAGCCAAGCCAATTGAATCGAATCCAATCCAATGCCCCTCGCGCATGCACAGAACGGCCCTTTACGGCACACGCGAAACTGCTCAACCTCGGCCAGTGTAGCTTACAAAACACACAGGAATCGTAGGTAGAAATTTATTATAGCGCGGGTATGGTAATCACGGCACATGCTCTATGAAGGCCCTGGGACCTTTTTAATTTTGTATGATTTTTTCCATGCCCCGGGGGTGTGGCGCGCAGTTTTACGATTCCGGGGATTTGAGTGGGCTCCGCAACGGGGCGCTACGCTCGCTAGCGATTCCTGTCTACATCGCTCTGGGACCGGAGACGATCTGCTGAAACCTAGCCATTTACGGCTTTACTGTAAAAAAATAGGTGGATTAAAATAAATTAATAATTCATGGTATTGACTAGAAAAGTGGGCTTAAGATTAGTAATGGTAACACCAGGTTCATTCTCGCCTGTGGCCCCTTTATTTCTCATCGGCGTTAAAAATAACAGAATAAATAAACGTGGCCTAGCTTAAATCCTTAGAAGCACCGAATCAATTTTTGCATTTTCTCCCATTTTCGACCTTTGTCGTCACTGCCTCTGTCCACAGAATTGAATCTACGCAAGCGTGACCGCGCTGCTTGAGTTGTATATCGACAGCCACTTCTATTACGCTTCAAGCAAACGAGGCCGAAAGAAAGAAAGACATGTAAGGTGACGGCGTGATAACAAAAGTTGCGAGAAAATAACGGTTTGTTTCAGCGGATAAGGTCACAAGTCGTCTGGGGGAGGGGGGGGGGGGGGGGGGTACGTGTCTCTAGCTGACCAATCAGGTTGCTCATTAAAAAAGGTAAAAGAGACACCTATGAGCCCTGCACAAATATTTTTCTTCTCGGCTCATCTTACGAGCGAGACTTTCGTGCGGGCGCCGTAAAAAATTGGCAAGACAGGTCAGACACTGGGTGAGAACTGATCTATAAATGAGCACGTGTTTATCGAAACCCTAGCGTACACTGAAAGTAGATTTAGAAGTAAAAGTGGTACGCTCGCAGCGGCTTGTGTACAGCGCAACGTGCCCTTAGTAGAAAACTATGCGAATGAAACACACGCAAAGAATGAAACTGATGACACCAATGAAGTGCGGTCAATTCCCTACCCTATCAGTTTACAACACGCACTTTTTCACTACGGTCATATATTAACTCACCCAGATTGCTGTTCTTCACTTACCTGAGCTTAAGCGTCCAACGGAGGTTGCCACACATTCCCGTCGACGATTTTGCATCAGCTTGCGTGTTGAGCATACCCGCCAACTTCCACAAAAGCTGAGCCCAAAGAATGTGGACCCCAGTGAGATTGAAGTAACTTAAAATCGCAGATTTTGACGGTGGTAATCTCATTTGATACCACAAGCAGTGGTCACAAGTGCAATAAAACTACAGAAATCAACTCGTCTCCTAAAATTCATAGAAGCGAAAACGTACACTCAACTCGATGTGCAATTTTTTTTAAGACACGCGGTGAAAGCACCAAACTAAGCCCACAAAAAAAGAAACGCCAGCGAATTGCACTGTCTCAGTTTTTCCCGTCTGCTAAGTCTCGTTTCAACGTCGAGTTATTAGATTTCTTAAATCGGCACCAACTCTTCCGAATTTTTGTTCTCATCTGCAGTTCTTTCTTCGCACACAAACTCAGTCACTCTTAGCCGCATTAACAATACCGGATCTTTCACAGCTACGCGATTTGTACGTCTTCCTGTAGAAGTTCATGAACAACGTTATGCCTAGACACAGCTCAGCAGTCTCCACAAGGCACAGTGCTTTGGGGTAGCCGCAGTCATAGAACAACGGGATCTGCATGTGCGCCACCACGAACACCATCTGGAAGATTTGAAGCGTCGTCAGGTGCCTCTTCCACCATAGGTGCTTGCGAACCGCTGGACCTAGAGCGGCCAGAAAATAGTAGCCGTACATTACCACGTGCACCGACGCGTTCACGCAGACGCCAAGGATGACTTGCCCGTCGTGGCCGAAGTTTAGCCAAATCCAGCAGCTGAGGACCACTAGAAAGTGGTGGACTACGTGCAGGAAGGTCACTTGAGAGTTCTTCTTGCGCAATACGAAAAACACGGTGTCGAGAAAGTCAGCTATTCTGATGAATGCGTACCACCAAGCGGTACTCAGCACAGACACGGTGTCGTTGTCCGCGGCAGCATAGTCGATGCCTTGGCAGAAGAAGCTGTATCCACCACCGAGGTAGGAGTGCTTCAGGAACTTTACCACGAACAGCGCGTTGGCCACAACCATGGAGAGGTTGTAAAGAAGGATGGCGCCTTTGAGGTCGAACGCCGGTCTGTTCTTCATCCATCGGGGTCCGCCAATTTTGGCCACGTAAACGTAGGCGATCAGGAGTGGGAACATGAACCTGGCGTCGGTCGTGATGCCCCAGCCTTTGACCCTAGGGTCTGTAAGCACCTCGAGCTTGTGAAGGAGGCTCGTCGACGGCGCCCCAGTCGTTGGCGTTACCAATGGGACGGTCATGATGACGAGAAGAACTCGGTGGTTGGAACGTCGCTTGCCGTGCGGGCCGTGAAACACAGGAATGTATGGCTATCTGCAGTGGCTTTTTCTCTTCTTGCTTGAGCTAAGGGGGCGCTTTTTTCCTTAACGTCAGATTCACACGGCAGCGACTGCGTAAAGGCAGCCTTTCTATTGTGTCATCGTCTTTCGGCTTAAGTATACGAAACGCCGTCCTGTGGGAGCTCCAACGGAGTGTAACGACCCAATCGCTTGGCAGGGATAAAGTGATAGGCGAGGGTTATTCTTTTGTACTTTTTGGTCGGTGTTTCTTCATAGCACGCGCTGTCCGTGCCACGTGTTAGGCAATATTCAGCCCTTTTTTTCTTCTTTCCGCATTAAGCTCTCCGCCTCTCTTGAAATTGCTGTGCCACCACGCCGTAATTCAGGGAGTGATTCTTATGTCAGATGCGTGCGTTTACCGAATAATGTGATGTTCAGGCTGCATGCATATTGCAATCTGTAGTCGTATAAAGCTACGGCTCACGTAATTTGGTTTGATGAGACGTGAGATAATGTCAGTGTTTACAACAGACAGCTGAGACAAGAATCTCAACCTGACGAATACCGTGGTGTTCGGTGGGATAAGCCCGTAGCAAATGATAAGGCTGCGTCTCACAATTACCATGAGCTTTCTGAAACGTGGCGTGTACTTTCTTTCCCGCCTCAGAAACGAAAAGAAAGAAAGAAATCTGAACGGACGCTCACGCTATCTGCCCCGCCGCACGTGGCGTTTTTTCCCACGATAACGCTGGTCCGCACCGATGGCAATTACATGTGCGTGCCTAGACGGCTCCCTCGCCCCAGTCTCCTCTTCCTCAATCTCAACCTTGGACAAAAAGCCAGACTGCATTACGGTGGCCTGCGCACGTGCAAACTTGGGAATACAAGAACCTTCAAAAAATGGGGTCATTCTCCTGAAGAAGAAACGTAGTTTGCGCAAAGCACCAGCAAAATGAATCCCGCACCACAACATTTCGACTGTAAGCGTTATATAATGAAGGTGCACGTGTCACAGTAGCAATAAACCCGATTTATCTTGATCCGCGGCCCAATACTGAAAAAATGCCCGTGATTCTAACGATAAACCTGAGAATGAAGACCAGCTCGTTTTGTTTAACCCCATAATGATACCGGATTGGTATCTTGAGGAATGTTATTGAAATGTGCCAGGCATTGGGAGGGGCGAGGAAATAGAAGGGGCTGCTTGGGGTGAGGTAATATGGGGAAAGGTGGGGCATTGGGGGAGGACCAATTCATCTTGCGAAGTTCGGCGTGTATACCCTGCTTGAGATTAGAACTTGTTTCACCTTTTCCGCCGAGGAAAATACTCACGTATAGTTGCCGACAAGGACGTCCGAGCGACTTACTCAACAACTGCGAACCGCCGCGTTTCGTCATCCCGGATCGTCCGCCAGGTTTTCACTGTCGTATTCGATGCAAACACAGAAGAATGGCAAAAAGAAGAAGTCGGCGAATATAAATAGAAAATTAACCATCCAGAGCCCCAGCGAAAAGCGGCCGGCGTGGGTATGCCGCAACGGGCTCTCAATGTCGGAGAAACGAAAATAGACGTGCTTTTGGGGAATACGCTTCGTTACCGATGCTATCCGACGGTGATACTGTCTGTTGGCCTTGCCGGAATAGGCACTTGTTAGAATTGCCATACCGTCGATCAAGCGGCGGAGAGCGCGTGCGTTAAGGGCAGCTCTGTCGGCCATCCTTTATCACCCTGAGCCAGTGTGCGTGTTGCTTTGTTGAAAGAGCAAGTTAACCCTAACCACTTGGAGGTGGAGAAAAGTGGAGATTAGCGATTGTTAGTACAGCGTTGGCTGCGTTTAACTACGTGCAACGCCTAATATTTGCAGCGCCCTACGCAATTTAGCCGGAGTTTTTTTTTTCTGTATGCAAGAAAATGGACAAGAATCACCGAAAAGGCATCGCTGGCCGTGTCCGAGAGTGACTAGATATATCGGTCCGTTATCGCTGGCACATGTAGTGCAGGAAGTATTGTGGCGTTAGCCCGTCGGCAGTGACGCGCAAAGCCGAGCGCGGAAACCGGATAGTGGTGCACGCGGGTCTCATGCAGCGTATTCGCAGAATTATGACGCAATGAACAGCGGTTCGCCAAAGCTAAAGCAGATGAAGTTATCGCACAGCGAGCGCTAAGGTGGGTAACCTCCACCTTTGTTTCCCAACCCGGTAGCGCTAGGGTGCCTCGATTCACGCGCGCGATGGCGCTGGCAGCGAGGCGCCCTAGGCAGCGCTGGTATGCAGCACTTATTACGGTCAAAGAAGGTGCGGAAGCCAATGCGACGGGCACAGCAAAGAGGCACAGAGTTTCACACTAATATATACTTGTGGGAAATCTGGCGCCACTGTCTACGGGAGCCGCGCTTCGGCGAGCGTTCCAACTTACTTCATGTACCGGGCAGGCACGTTCCACTTGTCCTTGGCATGACTCACGAACAGGCTAAAAAGTTGGCTATGGCTGCAAAAAAAAAAAAAAGCAACAATATTACTGCAGAATATTAATCAAATTTGTTTTGTTATTATAAAATTGAACCTACAGAAAGATTAATTTGTCAGTGATTATGTAGAAGCTTCATGCACGATGAACAAGAAAAAATGCTACCCTTTTTTTGTTGATTTTGGCTTCGAGACAAAAAATAAGTCATATGGCTAGCTAAGCCAATAAACGAGGAATGTCGTTAGCGGCAATGGCGCCGCCCACGGCGGCCCGTGACTGCACCGACAGATTTCCCTCTAATATATATTAGTATGAAACTCTATGCAAGGAGGGACACAGCCATCACGCTGATACGGGCCGCGCATGCTCACATGCTACCTATCTCAAATCAGGTTTTATCATTAGGTGTCTCCCACACAGTCCGGAGCACGCCGCTTGAGCGGTATATACAAGCGTTTTGCCGACAGTACAACGTATCTGTCCGCTTTTCTGATGGAGGCGAAAAGCAAAAACGCCCGTGTCTACGAGATTTCGGCGGTCGTAAAAAATCCCCAGGTGGTCAAAATTAATCCGGACCCCTCCACTACGGTGAGCCTCATCGCCTGCATTGCGTCGGCACGTTAAACCCTAGAATCAATCAATCACAACGTATCTTTCAGTAATGTAAGCATGTGAACTATACTTGTCGACAGTCTCTCATGCGCCGATTGATGCAAGCGGACGCTCAGGCGGAAATATCGGCTGGCGAGCGGTTGCTCCTAATTTTTTTCCACGAGAGGAAAGCTTGCAAATTACGTTTGCCGAATGTGCTTAAATGCTTTTTTTGGCGAACAGGTTTTTCTTTAGAGCGTTCCGACGACCAGTTTCTTATGGCGACATTACCCCCTTTGAATGTTTATTAACAGGAAAGAAGATCCCAAAATCATTTACGTAGCAGCTGACCGCTTGCATTCCGTGTAACGAGAAGTTCGAGTTACCTGCGGGACGGCCGAGCGGCATTTCGCTTTTCATCCTGTGGTAGGACACATTTTTGTAGCGTAAACGGGGACGTGCTCCTCCAAACAACTTTTTTTTTAATAATGAAGTTAGGAGGCTGAAATTTTCACAGCTTATAGAGATTGAGCTCCTCTGGTCATATATGTAATCAGATTTTGAATAGCTGCTCCGGATAAAATGTTACGCAGCATGACTTTCAGAAAAATGGCTTTTTTGTGCACACTTTTTTTTATAGTAAAAATTTTTTCTGAAACTTTTAAAATAGCCTAGGTGGTTCCTTATGAACTGCAGAGTGCACAAATCTACCTAAAAAAGCCTCATCATCATTTTCCTCACCACGAAAAAAAAATGACTGGTAGTGTGCCTTTTTTTGTTCTGTATATTTTTGTTTTATGACCGCCAGAAATATCTAAGGACACAAATTGCATAATGAACAAGATTTGTGCACTCTACGTGTTATAATGAACATTTGTGCAAAATTTCATCCTGATACGACAACTTTAACTGGGAAAATAAGTGTGCACAAACTCAGAAAACGGACAAAAACAACAAGCTGAGAAAAACGCAATTGAAAGTTTATTTCTTTGGCAGATTCAGAAATTCTTGCTCGAACAACACGAAATTTGGTGGGGATACAGTCTGAAATGTCCACATTGAGGTACTAAAACTAGAATGCTCCTGCTGCATAAGTTGCACCCTCACGGTTTTTGCTGGGGTAGTCCTTGGTGTGGGACCGTTTCACCAGGCTGCGGCAATGGGGGCTAGCCTTAGCAGTCAGCTTTGCACACATCTGCCTGACCCTCCGCTGGTCACTTGCATTGCTTAGTCTGACCAGTTCTTCTGAAGGGAAGATTCCCAGTTCTAGGAGAACTTGCTCAAAGCTAGTGTGGCCTCTGTTGAACCACAACCCTGTGAGGGCAGTGGCAGTCTCCACTACAGTGAACTGCAGGTTGTACGATAGCGTCCTGTGCCAGATGCGCAGTGCTGCTTCCGTCTCCATGGCATGGGATGAGCAGTCAACATTTTTTTCACACACGAGGCATGAAAGGCTTGCCACACTTCCTCCTCTTGCTCATCAAGCTTTTGGTGGCGGCTACAAGTACAAGTAGTTTGACAGCACCTCAAAATCCAGGCAGAGACCAGTGTCAAGAGAAATGGCAGTGCTGTTGTGTCTCGTGTCTTTGCTTCTGCCAAGTACCATCAAAAATCACACTGAGGTCAGTCTGACCAGCTTGCAACGCAGTTACTTGCCTTGCTTCAGCAAGGTTGTCAGAGACGCCTTTTGTGGCCGCAACATGAACTTTCTTGGCAGTGTTGTAGAACGTCTTTTGATGCTGTGGTTTTGGTAGACCAAGAATGGCACAAAACCTGCATAGCTGATCGTGTCCGATGCCAACCGCGCGTGCAGCGAGTACCGCTTTCACATTGACGGCGAAACTATCACGTGGAGGCCGCAAACCGGAACTGCAGAGTTCCGGTTTGCGGCCTCCGCGACCGACGGCGGCAGCGCGCTGCGACGAGTAAACAGAAGAAATCACTCCCGAAGCCACTCCCGCAGGGCACTTCTCGTTTTTGCACTTCAGTTCCAGTACCGATGCGAGGCCCTTCCGCTTGTTCGCAACCTCGACTACGACGAGTTCGCACTTCCCGCACGTCGCGCACACGGCGGCACTCAAGGTCAGTCAGAGCGCCGACTCCACAGATAACTGCACCGCTCCCGTGGCTGGCTGTCTCCTCACCTTGGAAGGCTGCCGACTTCTTCTCCGATGCGCTTATAAAGTCGATATCTTCGCTGATAAAATCAGCCCCGCCTGGTAGAGCCGCGCTTGCAACGCTTGAAGGCCCGGCGCCGTTAGGCCTCACGGTGCCGGTCGTGCCGGCATTAGCCGTGGTCGTCACAATGCTGCGCCGCTTGCGCTTTCCTTTGTACCGGCATGAAGTACGCTGCTTCCGGCGACAAAAGTCACGCTTCTCCTCACCGTTCACGATTAAAAACACACGATAAGGAAATAGAAAAGGTAGCGCGAAGTAGCGAACGGAACGATGCGGGCGATGGCGGCTCACAAGCGGCAAGAGCCAATGGCGGTCCCGCTTTCGCGTCACGTGATTTAAATGCCCAGTGGGAGCTCGCAAAACAAGCGGGAAAAAACATTTTTTTTATTTTTTTTACGCGGAGATACGAAGCTGGCGAGCGGCTCAATCGAGAGAAGAAGGCTTGATCTACCTCTCTCAAGTGACCAAAATGGCGGCGAGCCACGCTGCCGTGCGGAATAAATTCTCAAACCTGGCCGAAATTTGGCTTGATTGCGCGATTTCTTGGGTCACCGCGAGTCATTCAGACACATTTTTCACTAAGTTCTCGTTCGTATTTCGTTTTCATTTTTTTACCCATGAAAGAAGGATAGTCAAAGATGCTAATGCAAGGGAAAACAAAAAGTCGGTATATTTCGAAAAAATCGCGTTTTTTCGACCCGCGTGTCCCCTTAGCTACACTGGCCGAGGTTGAGCAGTTTTGCGTAGACCTTGAAGGGCCGTGCTGCGCAAGCGCGAGGAGCATTAGATTGAATTGGATTGGATTGGATGTGGATGGGGTTGGATTGGATTGGATTCAAATTCAATTGTGTACTGGTGTGTAGAGAATCGGGTCTGCACATTCGCCGGTCGGCGCATTCCGGAGGAGTGACGTCATAGCCGCGACAGACGTACTGGCGCCGGCGCGTGCCCAGCTGTGCGCCTCGGTTGCGCACTAGACAAGTCTGACGCTGCGTTGGAGCCGCTTGATAGCCGTGTCGCATGGCTCTTGGAGAGCCGTGCTGCGCATGCACGTGGAGCAGTGACTGGACTGGACTGGATTGGATTGGATTGAAAATCGTTTTAGCAGCAGTAAGCATGATAATCAGCTAATCCTAGACAACCAGGAAACCTAAGAATAACCAGCTGAACCTTAGCTCACGCAACGTATATCCTGGCATAGCCGAGCTAAGCCACTGCTCATTTTTTTGTACACCCGGCGGTAAAATAATCCGGGGCACGCGAGCGCGTGGCAAAACGCATCGCCGCGCCATCTTACGTTGCGCTTCTGATTTCGAGACATCGGTGTGCGCGTGCGCGTCCAACCACGGTCGTTATCCTGTCTTTTTCTTCACTTCAAGCGGAAAAGCTGATCGCTGTCTTTTCTAACATGCCCCGCTCGCACACACTTCGGTGGCGAAAGGTGAGGGTGACAGTGTGCGTTGCTCGCTCTGTCCAAATACGACAGATAACATATCTTGCCCATGTCGGTGACGAAATTGGGCCGCAGATATTTCTTGGCGTTTTTGTAATTTTTCCCTAAAGCTAGCAGTAAGTTGGTAACTAAAACCGAGCACAACAAATCGGGAAGGAAGAGAGGTGACAGCTAGTTTATATGAATAAGCGTAGTGAGAGGTCACCTTGCACACGTACTCAAACAGTTACTGAAAGGAAAAAAAAAACGCGAGAATAAATCGGCGCTGTCCTGGGTCTGACAAAAAAGAAGAAAAACAAGTAAGTTTCCATACGCGTTCAATTGGTTGACACCGACCAAAAGTTTCCTTTTAGACCGTCAAACAACCGGTATCGGCTTTAAAACTGAGATATCAAAATTTTGTTGGAATGAGTCTTTTGTCAGAGGCAGGCAGATAGAGCAAAGCCCGCTTCACCCTCGCCGTCCGCCGCCGGAGCGTTGAGTTTTGTTGAGCACAAAAAGTGGCCCTTAGCGCCAAGCGCTCAATGGTATCAGCTTTTTCGCTTGAAGCCTGGGACAAGACGGCAGTAAATGGGGGTTGAACGCTCACGCGCACAGCGGTGTCTCCACACCAGAAGTGCAACATCAGATGGCCCGGCGATGCATTTTGCCACGCGCTCGCGTGCCCCGGCTTATTTTGCCGCCGGGTGTACCTTCCCTAGCAAAAATTCCGATATAAATTCTAATGCACGTATATGCTTATTGCCACTAATAGACCTATCAGTCTGTATTAGTCTATTAGGTCCATTAGTCTGTATTAGTCGATTAGATATATGAGTCTGTATTAGTCTATTAGGTCTATCAGTCTGTATTAGTCTATTATGTCTATCAGTGTGTATTAGCCTGGTAGGTCTATCAGATTGTATTAGTCCTATAGGTCTACCAGAGTTAGTTCTATCAGAACTAGTGGCAATTAAGTTCGAACAAAGCAATGAAACATGGCAACACATTTTATTATCAGGGTACACAGGCAAATTCCTCTGGCTGACAGAAATCTGGCTGAATAATTTAATGATGCACAAGTTCGTAACCTGATTAAGAACGAACGAATAAATTGCAACGCGAATCCACGAAATAGCTGCAGCATGCAATCAAAAAATCTCAAGTCAAACCTGTATAGTTCAGCTATAGGTACACATCGAGCGCATTAATAGCCGATTGAACACCATTCCCATTGCGATGCAACTTCAAAACGGCATCTTCCGCAACACGCGATTAGAATGGAGTCGCTTCGTTGTGAGGCATTGATTGATTGATTGTGGGGTTTAACGCGCCGACGCAACGCAGGCGATGAGGCGCGCCGTAGTGGAGGGCTCCGGATTAATTTTGACCACCTGGGGATCTTTATCATGCGCCGAAATCTCGTACGTGCGCCGAAATCTCCATCAGAAAAGCGGCTGCCGCGGCCGGGAATCGAACCCGCGACCTCGTGCTCAGCAGCGCAACGTTGTGAGGCATTCCCTAGACAATGAACAAAGGCGTCCGAAGCGGCGAGGTGACGGGCGGCGGCCAGGATCATATATTTGTCAATGTTAGGCGGGCGCTAGACACATCGCCAACACTTCTCGATGACGTGATGCACACGCTTTCTTCGACGTCAGGCGTTCGTTATACAGCATGGCAGAAGGAGCAAAGACCTCCGAAGCGGCGAGGATGATGGGTCACAGATGGGTCGCGCTGCGGCCTATTCATGCTTGCCAAAGCCATGCGGGCATTAGACACATCTCCAACACTTCTCGATGACGCGATGAGCACGCGTCTGATGCGAAATAACGCCAGAAGCCATTTGCTTCTAGCCGTCTTCTTCCCTAACGTACACACACGTCAACCACGTTTTGATGATGTCGCCATATTGGCAATGGCTACCCAGCAAAGAGCATGTCATGGCTTGGCTTGGCTTGACTTCGCTGCAGTCTTTCCGGCTTAGATTTCCTAAGCAGAGTGTAGTATTGAGCGAGTTCGTGATTCGTCTTAACAATACAGCGCAACAGAAACAAAGACTAAAGATCTTTGTCTTTAGTCTTTAAGCTTTAGTCTTTGTTTCTGTTGCGCTGTATTGTTTAGATTTCTTGCTCTTCTTGCGGCCTCGCAGGCGCACCACTTCTTAGCTCACATCAGCTCTCTTCATTTCTGATAGCAGCGCATTTTTTTAGGAGCGAAAGTGAAAAAAAAAAGCTGGCCTATTTTGCATCATAATTTGGTTAGAGATTTACGGAGATTTACCAGTGAACAAAACACTTCATAATATTATACCAAATAAAAATTATTTGTTTAAGGGCCTTCATTTCAATTTGTGATTTTCGGGAAAAAAATAAAAATTGAGGAAGTCGCAGTTTGTGGGTCAATTTGTATTATTTTTATTTAAACCAATAAGTTCGTATTAGACTCGTACAAACTAATAGCACTGAAGCCTATTAGCGGTCTATCAGATGTATTTGTATTTGTAAACTAATACAAACTAGTAGGTTCATTTGTATTAAATAATGACATAGTAAAAACTGAACCACGTTGAAAACCACAATTATCTTAACTCGCGTATCTTATACATGAAACTTATAAAACTGATACAAGTTTGTATAAGACTAATACATGTCTTATACACCCAATACAAAAATGTAAAGACTTATACAAGTTTCTATCAGAATTCTTGCTAGGGTTCTTTGTCATCTCAATATTTGTTCCGCTACTATGTGTTCTTTATTGATATCCAAGGTGGTATTTCTTCCATTTTCTAGGTGTGCCTATGTCTGAATTACGTAGAGAATTCGCTACAGTCGAACACGGATATATCGAACTCCAAGGGGATCGCGAAATAGTTCGATATATGAAAAATTCGATATAAAAATATGGGCTCTGAGACCTCACCTATGGCGGACGATCACTTACCGATCGTCGCATTCAAGAATGACGACTAATTCCGCACTCACGACGCAACAGGATGCTTTATTTCCGTGAAAAAAAAATCGCTGATCTTGACCTGCTTCTTCGTCCTGGGAATGAAATTAAAGACGCTGGTCTCCATCTTCTCGAGGCTGCACAACTAGAAAATTCCAGCAGTACGATGCGCCTTCGCACACCATGCACAACACGCACGCAAAAGAAGAACAGCGCGCGCGTACCACAAGAACTTTGAAGGTAACAATTTTAAGGCTCTCAAGCGCTCGCGATGGTCATCTCCGAGAGAAACAGTCATCTCCGAAAGGTGCGGGACAACTCGCCAAACAGCAGCAACAGCAGCAAAATGCAAAAGAAGGAGGATGCCGTCAGCGCCGTCGTTCCCTCTTCCGTTTCCCCAGACGACATCGGGGGAAGACAGACCCAGAGAGAGAGAGAAAAAAAAAACTCTTTTTCGGCAAGCCGAGAACGTACGCAGCCGAAAAAAAAAAAAAAAAAAAAAGGACGTGCGCAGTCGGGGCATCCCTACCTCGCACTGTCACATTTCCTGAGCGTTCGGGCTTGTGTGCCTAGAGAGATTTAGCATACCTGGCTCCGTCCGCTAACGCTACGGCGGCCGGTAGCGGGGTCCGACTGGGCAAGCGCGAATTTGTTCCGGTAGGGGGGATTAGTTCCGCGAGAGCCAGTCTTCGCCATGCCCGCGCATTCCTCCACATCCTCCTCAACCTCAATCGGAGGTGCAGCGACCGCCGAAGAGCACCTTCCAGCTCGCGCGGCGTTCGATATACCCAATGTCGGGAAAAATACGGTTCGATATAAACGTACGAATTCCTATACTTTTACACAGGATTTTCAAGGGGATAATTTATGTGTTCGATATAGACAATAATTCGATATACCCGTGTTCGATATATCCGTGTTCGACTGTAGCTATAGAATGTTTCTGGGCTAGCAAGTTTAGAAGAATAAGAAAAGGCAGCGGTTGCTAATGGTGTACGAAATGTGCTTGTTATCCGCACTTCATAATCATTTTATTATTCACGAACGTGTGTTCTTATGAAACATCGTTTCTGTAAAATTCTATTGCGTACAGCGAATGAACGTGTTGACCTCTGCAGCAATTTTTGGTGTACGATGAATTGTACGAAAATGTCTCTTATATGTTTGTGCAACCGACGCAGAATGCGAACATTTGCACTTCCTATACGAGATACACAGCTCTAGGCCATTGTGGCATGCATCGAATGTCTTCGTTTGCGATACTTTGCTAATAATATCAGTGAGTAAACCCCATTTACCGCCTACATTTTTTTCTTGCCCAAACAAAACTGTCAAGCTTCAGGACTTGCTGGCTCGCGGGTATTGAACTAAGAATTTCCAAAAAAATGTTTTGGGAACGTGCTGAGAGTCCAAGCAAACTATCAACTGACAGCGGCCGAAAACAAGACGTGCAGCCGCAAAACAATTTGAAACGAAAAATACAAGCGGTGTTGGTTCAGGCTTGGGGCACACATTGACAGTTGCGCTCGTTGAGCGCATAGCAGGCGACAAGCGGCACGGCGTTTCCTCCTCGCGCATCAACGAAAGCGTTCCCATAACAGCATCAGTGATTTTTTGCGTTTTTTTTTTTGGAAAGTTTGGCCTACCAAGCACCCAGTTACGCATTGGCGCTAGTAACCCAATTCTCGCTTACCTGGGGGGTATACAAGCCAACTTAGCCGTGGTTTAATGACCAATGATTATAACTTGCAAAAATGAAGGAAGCTAACACTTCTAGTACCAACAAAGATTGTTGCAGAAACGAACCCGCAAATCGACTGCAATCGGTAACTTAAACCGTCGTGGTGGTCATGAAGGTTGCGTACAGCTTCGCTACTTTCAAGTCTCACGCGTTAGAGTGAGCTTCCCTCATTTTTTTTTCAATTAATTTTCTTCGAAGCTCAGTATTTTTCATATTTGGAGGTGCTCAACATGTTGTCGTTAACCATTTTCGGCTAGACTGGGTGGCTACAAAGTTAGTTTTGTCATATTTGTCTCGGCAATTAATTGCTTGATGAATACGCAAATATGCGGTGAAATGGTTTCAGCATGAATGACACTCGGTGGTGAAAAAATCCATGTACATAATGTAAAAAAAAAATCAGGGAAGCTTGCCTTCGCGCGCGCAACTTGAATGGCGAAGCTGTTGTAGGTGAGAACTGGTGGACACAGGTTTCAGGATCATTGTTTATTTGCAGATCTGCGGCGCTAGTAATCGCTGCCATATGCATAGAAGAGGTTGTCGTTTTCGCGGCGAGTGCTGGCTGCAAAGTCATCCTTACCATTGTAGCCTTCCACCAGTTCAACTGGAGAAGCTTGCACTGAGTCGCGCACGGCTTGAACCGTAGGGAAGCTGCGGGATTTCCTTCTATACGTGAGCACTGAAGGGCACATCATTACGCATGTGTACAAGTTTGAAATTGTTCATTAGATGTTCCGTCGCTGCGTTGCACTGTGCTAGTAGTAGTCATTGTAATATGCATCGATATCGTCGCGCTCCTCATGCCTCGTGCCAAGAATTACATGCGCAGTAGCGCTTGATGACAGTTTTTTTTAAGACGATAGTCTTTCTTGGACTACTTGAACCCCCAGAAATCTTGGTCTGTCTGTCTGTCTGTCTGTCTGTCTGTCTGTCTGTCTGTCTGTCTGTCTGTCTGTCTGTCTGTGACTTGATTCAGCCACTCGGCCAAAGTGAAACAAAATCTGCGCAATAGTCTTACCAGCCACTGCCAATTTTAAACGTCCAAGTCCAGTGTTAATGTACATGCTTGTCAACATGTTTGAACCAGAACAAGACATTATGCAAACGTATGGCAGAACATCAATACATATATATTATTGCTTTATTCAAAAATTCATGGATACTTGGTTTTTGCAATACCAAATGATATACTACATCTACTGCAGAAAACCGTCGCCTGCTGTTGCCCGCGCTCCTGGCGCATTTGAGAAATCAACCGGCAACAGTTAAAAAAGGTTCCACTAGATAGGCTCCACGTTCTGTTTGGAACGCAGTGGAGTAGGGCAGCGTGGTTCTATAAACGTTGAAGTAGGGCGCCTCGCGGCGGTAAGTTTAAATTGACTGGAGCAAACATTTAGTGTGCTTACCTTGGGAGGAGCGCGACAGAAGAGCAACAACCTGAGATGTCAGCGGGAAAGCAAACGGAGGCATTCCCAAAGACTATCGTCTTTTGTCGACATTTGCAACGAAAGGAGCAGATACGCGGCCTTTTCTTTTTTTTTTTTTTTTTTTTTTGCTCAAACCACTGCGCGAGCCGGGGACTCGGTAGTCGCCGCGAGGCTCGCGCTCACTTTTTGCTCGTTCGTCGAAATTTTTGCCAGTTCTTTTTTTTTTTTTTTTTTGCTAAAGCCACTAGCTGCGCGTGCCGAGGATGGTCGGTGGTCGCCGTGAGGCACGCGCTCACGAGCGCTCGGCATTTTCGCGGGATTTATTTCTGCAACGGCGAACGTACGACTTGTACAACTGCTCCGCTGTTAAAAAGAAATCTCAAACGACGGTGCTGCGTCCCCTTCCAGGGATATCGGCGATAAATAATATTTGATAGAAAGCTCCGCATATAAGAACGGCATCGGGGAGGTTATAAACTTTCTGAAATTTAATCTTCAAGCGAAGAAAACAGACTTGTTAGCTGTGCGGCGTTACCTCTGTTTGGGGAGGAATTTTAATAGTCGTTGATGGGAAAAGATATATAAATCACTCGCCACGAAAATTCGGTATGTGTAAGTCATTGATGCCTCAGTGCTTCCTATGCTAGCACGTCTAAAATTTCTCTATCAAAAATCAGGACACGCTGAGAGATCGAAGGCGGCAGTCGACAACCTTTTATTTTTTTCTACGCAATGCTTAAAACTTTAGCTCATTTACAGAAGACATAATTATGCAAAGCCCATCTCGCCTGCAATTCAAAACTTTCGAATATTCGCGGTAGTGTTAAGATGAGTTTGATAGCGAAGCCCCCTAGCTCCAGCATCGGTTTGCGTAAGCGCCATCTGTGGCTGTCGGAAACAGTCCTGTCGAGAGCAACTCTCGCGGTTTCGGAAAGGTGGCAGGACCAGTCCTGGCGAGAGATCGTTTCAATGAAACACACCGTTAGGACGAGGACACTTTCGTTTCAGGCTCGACGTGATGTGTGGCATAAGAACATTTACACTGGTGTCTTCTCCAAGTGCGCTCTCACTGTCGCAATGTTCTTTCGGCTTTAGCTCACAACGGTAACGGTACTGGAAGGTAGGGTATGGTATGGCTTTTGCCGTATGATTTAGCGATTGTGCAGTGAAGTCAGTTCAAGTATTTAGTGAGTCCTCGATTTAATAATGTTACAGGTAAAGTATACGACGCATTATTTTCATGCAATAATTTCACTGTGTACGCATGACAAAGGCCAGAAACTCATCTTGAGAAAATTTTATTTTGTATGTTATGCAAATAAAAAAAAAAGACGAGCGTTAAAAATCTGCGCTATGATTCACGTAGCTTCTTCGTCGGGGATAAGATGTAACTGTATTGAGCGAAGAATAGACATGTAACTTGTAATGTGTTGTAGACATGTAATAATCACAATGTAACTTTGCTAACAAAGTTCTTAGTCGGAAACTTAGCACAATTTACGAGCTACCGAGGAAAGTTTTTTTATTCACTCATGTCCATTGTTTTCACGCAAGTGCGACAATTTAAAAACTCGGCGGGCGAATCAGAAACGAGATCAAGCTGGCAATATTTGTTGTTGTTGTTGTTGTTGATGATGATGATGATGATGATGCACAGTGAGCCGCTTTACTTCATGGCATGGCACAGCCACACGGAATTTACATGTTGATGTGGTATTTGGGCGGGTCAGGGCTTGTCTCAGCGAGAATACGTTCAACCAATCCATTGTTGATAAATATATAACAATTGCCAATGAAATTAGGGGAAAATCGAGGTGAATAGGTGACTACGGGTCATTCCCCTCACTAGGAAGTGTTGGCTGAGCTCGCATTAGTGAAAATATTGTAAGATGAGAGGGGGGATTACATTATTCGCATCAGAGGTGGAATAAAAGTACGATGGTGAATGGGCATTCCGCGTTAACAATGATACCAAATTGGAATGCACAATTAAGACACAGCAAAAAAGAAATTTGCAAAAAATGAAACCGAAATGTGAGATGCAGGCAAAAATGCTGTTGGAATCCATTATGATCTCACCGCTTTCTACAGAAACGCATTTGACACATGTCGCCGAAACAGTTTACGGAAGGTATTTCTATCCATTTTATTCCTGTAGAAGAGAATGTGTGTGCTTACGGGACAGGTACAAAAAATGCAAAGTTGTTGTGGACATTCACGACTGTTAATGGTATTGCATAAAGGACACAGAAAACATAACAAACCTGGAAGCATTGCTTGCAAACTTTGTTTGAAAAGCACTGTTTGTCTTCCCAGTGCAATAAACTGGTGGCTCTAAACACTGGTGGTTCTCGAGCTGTTATACAGGCCTCACAACAAGTTGCGCTGCTTTGCGGCAGACCATTCGGAAACGCTGGTTAACCTACTTCTGACAGCCTCATTAGAAACTTAAACTGGTAACACAAATAACGATAAACAACGCTTAAAGGGTTATGTTGGCGCAGATAAATAAAGATAAATAACGCTAACAAGGTTACATTGGCGCAGCCTGTGTTATCAGCATGTTCTTAGCACTGATAAAGAAAGCCTTTTGCGGAAGCTCCACTTGTTCTTTAAAGACTCGGCACACGTTGTTCGCAGTTTCTACTTTCCCTACGCATTCTCGGTATCGCTAATGTCTTTTCCTCCTTAAATAAGGTGACAAAGAATTGTTGATTACTTTGCAGAAACGGCGGAATAATTGTTTTTGTTTTCACTTCTGTCGTACGGCGTTCATTGGCCGTAATTATATGGTTCTGCGTGGCAATGGTTGTTTATGATGTTTGGTAGCATACATCGTGTAGTGATTCTATAATAGCCAGTCAGCTTCTAATAACTGCTATTTGTGCTCTTCATATTGATGTTTGTTTTAATACTTCAAAACATACAACGTTTTTTTTTTGCTCTGGGTATAGCATTGGTACATTATAGCTTAATTTTTATTCTAGCATGCCTTATTGTGTTGTAACGCTCCTGGTGGCGAGGTACAGTTAACCATGCAAGAGTTACTTTCTGCCCTGAATCAGTAGAGGACAATCTCAATTTAGAATTATAAGTAACCAGCTTCGTTCGTTTCAAAATGGTTTGCCTGCCATTTCATTAAGTTCGCTCTTATTTCAGACATGTTTAAAATCAGGTTCTCCTGGCTTTCAATCTGGGCCCTTCCTTACCGGACGATTGCATACCGTATCACGTTCGGGTAATTCATTTAAATAAACATCGAGAAAGGGCAGAAAAGTCATCCATAACTGATTAACCATTATGGAAGGACAATCTAGTCGATTGTTTTACACCGTATTACAACGTTCCCACTCTGCGCAATCATTTGATGCTTCACAAGAGAATCAGGCGACACTGTTCGGTGTACCAAGCCCTGCGAAGTATTTTCTGCGTTTCAATAACAACTGAAGCATCCGCTGACGGTACTGTGTGGCGGTCCGATCAGTGGTATCCTCCGCCGACAGGGTAGTCGGCGTACCACCCGAAGGCCCCGTAGCCTCCCGAGTAGGCCCCCATGTCGAGGTATCCCTCGGCCTGGTGACCGTAGCCCGTAGCCGAGCCCTGCAGGTCTCCGCTGGGCGATGACGCTGCTGGCGCATAAGCCGCTTGCGCTGTCGCCGGTGCACCTTGCTCGTGGCTCTCCGACTGCAGAGGTACCAGGGAAACACGGCGTCCTCGCCCCGCACCATCCACCCTCCGTTGTGGCCCCGGTGCTGCCCTGGCGCCGTGCTGGGGCCGGTGTCGCACTGCCGCTGTCGCCACGGGTCTTGCTCGCTCAACGGAAGCTTCTGCGGATTCGACGCTTTCCTGCTTCGTCACTGGCGCCGTCACAATGAAAGGCTGGAATAACGAGAAGAGAAGAGCGCCCTTGCTTTTTGCGGCACTTTTAAGATTTTAACTGCTTCGAAAAAACGTTGATCTGCATCGGTGACACTGTGGTAGATCAGCTATGGAGTGATGGCAGGCGAAAAGAGAACGACTTGCCTTTTGTTCCGCGTGCTTGGTCTTTTCGTTTTCCCGGAGCAAGTTATGTGGCATGCAATGACTACTACTTCAAATTCCAGCACTCGTGATGTGAGTTAGAGCGAACAAAAATGACTCAGCGAGACAAATGACGTGTAGGATAACGATTTTCTCACTCGTACCATATTTTGGTTTTCGGTGTAACCCTGTTTTCTTTTTATGTGGGAATTTAGAAACACGCACTGCCAAGTGTGCCACCGGTCGTTTACTAGCCACACCAACAAACGAACGAAACAAAAACAAAATGAGAGTACCCCATTCTACAGATGATGCAAATAAAAATTGGTTAGAATCAGCACACCAACAGGCAGCAAGTACCCTGAAAAATTGCGCACCTACACTCTAGGTGCGCTGAATCTAGGCATGTCATAAGCTTACTCAGGACATGCTTTAGAGTAGGGGCGTAAAAAGATAGCAGAATTGAAAATAAAGTGCTGCTGCTTAACTTTTTGCAACGATGAAATCCCCAGAAGATAAACTTTTTCGCAATATATATATATTTTTAATTGGCGGTACTTTTCCTGCAACGCAGGTGGGGGGGGGGGGGGGACAGTAAAGGCGGGGACGGATCAAGAAACCGGTAAAGCGTTTTCATGACCGGATTTGTAACCAAATGTGTGCGAGATAGTTTTCAATCATTTTACAGTTCCCGCTCATCAGAGTTTCTGACATACCTCAGACCATCTTAATTACCTTCGTTCACTTGTTTTTCTTTCTCGTTTGCAGGTTTTCGTTTTCTTTGCGAACAGCTAGGTAATTCACATTGCATTACAATCACAATTAAAAATCTTAACTTCCCAATTACGCATTTTTGTACAGATACACAAGACGTTAAACGGTTATATTTTAATTCATTTTGTTTTGTTAGTTTTGTCCTAATCGGGTGATGGTGGTGGATTAGAAATCATAATTGTGTGTTCGTTATTTTTTTCCTGTCCTGTCTTTTTCTGCTTTTGTACCTAACGTTTTTTTTTTTTTTTTTCTTCAACAAATACGCAGTAGCAAATAATCTACACTTTCTCCGTTGACGAAGCGATTAACTATATTGAAGGGCAATCACACATTTTTGTGCTGATGAGCTTTCGACGACTGGTTTAATTGCTCTGCAAAGAACGCTTGTGCATTAAAAAGCTAACAGCGCACTAAAACGAATAATTAATGATACTTGCAATGAAGCAACTGTCGTTCTGTTTATGGTTATTATGAAATGGAAGAGTCGCTCGAAGGCGCGGTAATGAAATTCGGAGCTATTTTGGCAAAGAAAAATGTTTTTTCAGATGTCCTGACGCTGTCTGGCCCGTAAAGGTTCGCGCACGACATATTTAATACGGGAGCCTCAGAAATTTTACGTCGCTTAATTCAGGCAAAAAAAAAAACACTTACAGAACATATTCGTTTCAAGTGAATGACAGCCCAATAAAAAAATCTGCATTTCCGGTTAGTGAGCGCCCGTAAGAGTTCTTTGCGTAATTTTGTATTTTCCTATTTGCATTGCCATAGCTGTTTTAACAATTTACAGGCCCCGAAAGACTCTTGGAACCCCTTGCTTTCTTGGAATGCTTAACTCTGGTGCGATAATTTTCGTTGGGTCTTCACCAGTTCTTAAGTCCTTACTTATTTCGGCAGCGATGTTGTGCGTTCCTAAAGGTAACTGGTTATTGTAAGTTTGCTTGCAATAAATTTTCCAATTATTAAGTCCTCCCTGATTTAGGCAGTGATTTAATACTTTCGGAGGCAACTTTTTACTTAAAGATTGCGAAATACGAATTCCACAGCTTTGGGAAATTTTACTCAACTAACGTTAGTGGCAGACTGCGTGCCTGCTCATTCATTGCGATCTGAAGCAGCTGGTATACCGTACCGCTATGGAGTGCTGCTGGCTCTCTTCGACGAGCAGAGGCTCGACATGCAGCAATAAAGGCAGGGCTGCTCCGCGGACCAGTACCACCAAGAACAGCACGGGAACCACGGCCCGGCACTGCAAATGTAGTGGTCGACGCAATCCGTATATAACTAAAGCGCTAAAAACCCCATACTCAGACCGGCGAAAGTGGGCAAGCAAGAAACAATACAACCACAGCGCCATATATTCGAGGGATCCCACAAGACATAAAACAAGTAGATGAACGTCCGAACGTTCGTACAACGCTTTCTGCGCCACACAAGTGGTTGGGACTGCATAGTCAGCAGTAGATAGAGACAGCAGAATCAGTAGGCGATACGTGGTATGCGTAGAAAGCATTGTTTATGAGATACTATACTGCCTTGTAGAAAGACTACGCAGGCCCGAATGGGCGGTCTTTATACAATAATAGTGTGAAAAGGGGAGCTAGAATGGCATTCGGTTTTTCAGCGTAAACGGTGTGTCAGGGGTGGAGGAGGGTGACAAGGTAATCAGAGCGCGCGGGAAATCATTGAAGTTGAGGAGATAGTGGCATCCGGCATCGAATACCTCAGCGAGGCGTCTGTTTCCCTATACTATAAGGAGATGTATTAATTAATGAGGCCCGTATAGTTGCTGTGACATAATTGGGGTCAGTTTAGCTTTGCTGGTTTTATATTCCCCGCGTTACTTGTGTTTTATTTTGCAGGTATATGTTGTCCTTAGTAATCAACGTTTAGTTGAAGGCAGTGCTAACACAATGTCCAAACTTTTTTGTAGGTGTTTTGTTGCGCTGTAGCTAAGATAATGTCGAACCAACGAGCCTAATCCTCCACCCTGACAGTCGTATAAAGGGATGAGTCAAATGGGTAGTGGAATGACAAATTAACGTAAGTTGTCCTTCAGAAGACTTTTTCATTGCTTTGGGCCTCTTCTGTGTGTGCGTCTGCACACGTTCCCTCTTTGTTCCCAATAAATGTTTTTGCAAATTCATACGTCGAGGAATATACCGTGCCGTTTTATTGTGGGCGTGTATTATGCCTTTCTACATATAATCAGAGCCCGGCCTCCACACGTTCGGTATTTGCCGAGTGATTTTAATCTATGGTGTTGTACGGTCGTATCTTCAAAGCAGAGAAGGCTGATTAAAGGCCAACTGCACTCAAATTTCACCTCGGCCAAATTTGTTTTTAATGCGTAGTAAGTACCCCCAAATAAGCTGAGACACAAGTGGTAGCCCCGTCAAACGCCTCGTTAATCAGTCAGAAGCGTTTAAAAAGGCTCCGCCGCAGACCACTCTGCACCTGCCGGCGGATCACGTAAACAGCCATGACGCGCCTCTGACGTTCCAGCCGGCGGCGGCTTTTTCCTCTGGCCAGCCACGCAGCGGGAGAACCGGTCGAGCTCTGCTGCCCCGTGCGCGCGTAGAGCTTGCGCGCAGACATTCTCCCGAACTGGTGACCGGTCCGGCCGCTCGCTGGACGGCTGCAACGTCACTGCAATGGCCGCGCTCTCCTCGGTTTCGGTTTCAAAATCGCCGATTTTTGCTGGCCGCTTGCGGCGTCCACGTGCGTATTTCAGCTGTTGTATTTTGCATGTTGCTTTCTTTTTAAGCAGACTATACGGAAATAGGGTTTTCAAGAAGTCGAAATTTTGAGTGCAGTTGGCCTTTAAGTTGCAACGCGTTAACTTATTAGATGCGTCAGGTCATTTATGAGCCAATAGTTATAACTTTTGCATATTTTTAGAAAACATGATTAGCAAGTTTCTGTAGGATAAGCTAATGCAGAGGATTTATCCTTACAATAGAGACATGCAAGAGGCCGTCTCAGGCGGACGCGTATTTTTGGAATATTTGAACACTGGCCAGCTTACGAATGAGTTTTAATGCTTGTATGTAAGACCTGGTCACGGTGGTTTCAATGCTGGATCAATGGTTTATAATTTAGTACTATTCGCTTGGCCACAGGCATGTTTTCTGCGAGGCAATGCTTCGTTTTGCACTGCTGGTATAAAAGAAAAGTGAGAGTTTGACTTATTGTCTCACCGTTTGCATAATGTATCCAAAAATACGCCTCACTTCTGCGCTCTTATCGATATTCGCAAAATTTTGCATGAATTTTGTCAGCCATGTTCTGGTTCCAACTTTTAACTGAATTATGCGGACCATGACTGAGTGTTCTTCCCCTCTTGGGTCTCATAATGACACAAATCTTTGCGGGTAAACCCCGTTCCAAGGGGTTTCCAAACGATGGGCGGGCTTTTCCTATTGCGGCCACTCTGGGAAATGGTTTTTTGTCGGGTTTCGAAAAGACGGCGTAGACGGGTGAACGGACGTACGGGCGGCCGCGCGCAATTGTTTTGCCCGTGAGCCCGCCGAGGATTCTATACGGCTGTGGTCCCACCTTTTGTTCACGACGATGCGCGCCTTTCGGCGGGAATATTGCCCAAGGGTCGCGCTTTGACCTACCGTAGCGTGGTTGCATTCTTCAAAGGCCGGTGTCACTGGGCAAGTCTCGGGGCGGACGGACACTCCTCTCTTCCATCAGTTTTCCCGTGTTAGCGGTATTCGAAAGGCACACGCGCTCTTACCTGCGTCCTCTCTTAGCGGCCGTATAGAAGGAAGGTTTGTCTGTCGTAGAAGACTCATTTCGTCTCCTTTCTCTCCGGTTCAACTGTCTCTTCTTTCGCCATTGTTTAATCTTTCCTCTGAACCTTGTGTTGCACGGACATGTCCTTATTCCCTTGGAAGGCAACAAAAGGTACGTCTGTGAGGTTAATACGGCGTGCGTCCACCCTTCCCTTGGTAATTGTTGACAGGTACATGTTTGGTGCCAAGCGTTCATATGTAATTACTAATAACTAACCATGTCTGTCACGTTTGCATTGTTCTGACGCTGAGTGCATAATCAGCTTTACGGTAAAGTTTTGTTCTCAGCTGTGCTTAGATTGCTGTTGTTGCTAAAATGCCGTTTAACAGAAGCAAACCAACCTAGAAATCTTCTTTGTGTGCGTGCATGTGACGCTCCTTGTACATATACAAACAGTTTGCGGTAGGAGACATCCAACTAAACATCACCTGATTCACACGCAGGAATCATAATCATTCAACCGCAACTCCTGTCATGGTAAGAGCAATATCTCATGTTTCCTACACGAATATTTATGCCATTATTCAGCTCAGGACGCGGAAAAATATTTTATCATCAATTATTTTTCCGCGTCCTGAACTTCTTGTCATATCACGAATTCACCCAAAAGTTTGCTTTTCTACCAACCGTATGTAGTGGCCCTCGGCTATAATTCCCGCTTTGGAATCCGGAGGCCGTTGCTGCGATTTTTCCGACCTGTGAAATAACCAGGTCCACGCACACACGCACGCACGCACGCACGCACGCACGCACGCACGCACGCACGCACGCACGCATGACCACCCACCAGTGGGTTGGGTACTGCTAAAGGAATGTCGGGTCTGAAATACACTTATATTACATTTTGTAACTGCAAGGGTATGGCGTAAACTAGGCATTTAGGGGAGCCTCCAAGCGCGCGTTAGAAGAAAAAGCTGGCCGCGTATGCTTCAGTGCAAATGTCGTTCAAAGACAATTAGCCTTCTGCCACCCTGCCACGTTACTCCCTCTTCTTTCCCCCTTTTTTCTATCATGAATGCAATGGAAGTTTGGTTCATGCCTCCGCGTTCGCGCGTTATCTGTTGGGAAAGCCAACTTCTATCCCGCCTCTCTTCGACACCGTTTTTAATGTGACCTTTTTGTTTGGTGCGTCAAAAACCAGCCCCACGTATATTGTTAATTAAAAGAACGCTGGAACTCTCGATTATGTAGTAATATTTTCTACGAATAACATGGACATGTATTTATTTGTAGCAAAGCAATGAGACACGTGGCCTATTTTTTGGCCGGGTGAAAAGTAGTTGAAACAGACAGACAGACAGACAGACAGACAGACAGACAGACAGACAGACAGACAGACAGACAGACAGACAGACAGACAGACAGACAGACAGACAGGCGAATGGAGGGACGGACAGACAGGCGAACGGACGGACGGATGGATGGACAGACGGACGGATGGGCGGACGGGCCAACATTTGAGTGGTTAGGTAGCCCAAGAAAGGCTGCTGTCTTTTAAATAATTCAGAATATGCGTCTCCGAGTATTCATGAAATTTACTGGCTCAAACATTAAGTGCATTCGCCATAGTTGATTTGTTTGTTTAGTATCAAAAAGTGACGATGGCACCTAGGCCTCGCCTTATATTTATATCCAAATGCCTGAACATCACATGTACTTCATGGTGTACGTGTACGTACGCATCCCTTGTTTGAGTTGCGTAAGCACATGTGTGGGCGCGTAAGTTGACTTGCTGTCAGTAGGAGTAAGTGAATTGGCCCGACCTCTGACGGCTGGTCACTGGGCTCTTCCCTTTCTGGGTTATTGAATATTGTGAGTTGCTATGTTGACGACGCAAATTGGAGGCAGTGCGTTGGGTACGAGTTTGTCAGTATAGCTGTCACTGCCATTGTCCAATCAGTTCCCCAGTGTTGGTACGAGTAAATTGTGCAATTTTAACGTCCCAACCAAACGAAAAGTGGTGAACTGTGAGCTTGTGACGACTGCTGTCATTGTCGCAGGGCAACCCGCTTAAGTGGGCGTGTTGGTAAGTCTATATGCAGCCTTAACGTTAGGTGACCTTATCGTTGAGCCTAAGGAGGTTCCACGCAACGTCAATTCTCATTGTACGTCAAGCGGCGCGACTGCGTTAGACCTTAAAACGTTACGTTAGGGCTGATGTTTCGGCCGTGAGCTTTCGACGGCGGTTGATAGTCTACCTGAGTGGGTATGTTGTTATGCCGCCGCAGGCAATGAGATGAGAGTTTTTGTTATGGGTTTAGTTCTATATTCAGGCAATGGAAATTTAGACGAAGCGAGGCGAATCTGAAGACGATGGTGTTTCTTGCCAAATGAGCCAAGTAGTTAATAGAACTAGACTGTATGGTTTGACTAGCTGTAGTTAATAAAATAACCTGGCGCACCACGAACAATTATAGTTGGTATGGTCGCGTTCAGAGAGTAACGCCACCATTCACCCCCGAGTGCAATTCAGTGCGACAAAAGACACTTCTCACTACACAGGTTGACGACATTTTGCCCATGTAAGGGCATATTGGCTTTAAAGTTGGTTAAACACAGCTTTTATTCCACGTGCACACGAGGGAACACTGCGCACAGTCGTGGGAAACTAAAATAAATGTCGTTTCCAAACGTCAATGTAGAAACCATTTATCTCTACCAGCGTAATAATTCTTTTCACAGTTTGAGCCTCGTCTTAATGAATGCTGGTGGTGCAATTTTTCACCGTGAGTTAGACAGCGTGAGGAACTACTGTTTTCCTCAACCATACGCTCCTTAATTTTATGCATGAGTGAAATTCAGTTTCAGAAAAGCGACGCCAAAAAGAACCTTCCAGGGGTGTTCAAGATATGGTAGTGCGGTAAGGGAAGTTAGAATTTGGCAGTTGGAAGTTGGAATGCAGTCGCCGCACGTGTCGCAGTGTACGCGGTATCTCTGGGGTATCATTAACGGGGTACACACGGCACAGAGCTCCCAGCTGACAAAAAATTTGAAGTTTAAGCAATTTTTTTACAGTGATTATTACTGGCGCACTAGGCACTTCCTAGGGAACTCGCCGCGGTGGCTCAGTGGCTAAGGCGTTGCGCTGCTGAGCACGAGGTCGCGGGTTCGATTCCCGGCCGCGGCGGCCGCTTTTCTGATGGAGGCGAAAAGCAAAACCGCCCGTGTGCACGAGATTTCGGCGCACGTTAAAGATCCCCGGGTGGTCAAAATTAATCCGGAGCCCTACACTACGGTGCGCCTCATCGCCTGCGTTGCGTCGGCGCGTTAAACCCTAAAACAATCAATCAGGCACTTCCTAGGGCAGGAGAAACGGCTCACATTTGCTTGATTGCTGCGCGGCTGCAAGTTTTATCTATGGGTAATTTACGACTGGATATGTTGGATGAACCCGTCCCATTACTGAAAGAACGCACCAGACGATGACAGCTATGTGGTTTCACCACAGATTTTTGGCCGAGTTAAAGAAACTATTCACAGCGCAGATTTTGCGGCGTTTGACAGCGTTCAACGCGATTCACGATCTCACTCTACGTAGGCATCGTGGCACATCAGATAAGCGAGCTTGCACGTACCATGTTGAAACCGTGAGCTGGCCCGTTCATTCTTGCTTGAGCCCTGCCGACAGCGGGACTAAGCAAGCAGCCGTAAGCCGTTCTCCGAACGGGCGTTTGTTTTTATACGCCGCTCTTCAACGACGTTCCGCTGTGTGCACAGCCCAATGCCCCTTTAAGTCGCCACATCCATTGGAGGCTGCCTCGGGAAGCCGCGCCAAAATTTGCGGACACTCGCTTTCCCTTCTTCAGTTCTAGCAGGACTAAGCACTCGCGACTAACGGTCTTTTTTTTTTTTTTTGAACTTGTGCGCTTTGTTTCGTTTGTCGCAACGCATGGCTGTCAAGCTCTCGGCGATTCCCGAGCGCTAAGCAGTCTGGCCGTGCTGAGCGGTGCATGCCCGTGCCATCGCTCTTCGAGCAGCTCAAGCGGACTGTTACGGCGAGTGGAGTGGCCCTCGCATCCGCAGCTGTATAGGTGCGAAGAGTTTTTCCTCGAGGAGGTTTCTTACCCGTTCCAGAGACTGCGTAACAGTGTCCAGATTTAGAAAGTATGCCGCACTGGCCGGAACAGCCCGGGCTATGCACTTGTTCGTTTTTTTTAACCCTTTTATGCCCAATGTTTCTCAGGAGCAACAACTCAAATGTTATTTTTTTCTTTCACACTTTCTGTTTTTTTTTTCGACATTTAACACCATCTGTTGACAGAAGGTTTTCGGACCTTCACAAATTAAAAGAAGAGAGGGCAGCACGTACTTCTGTGTGCTAAAAAAAGTCTTGTTTATGCGTTTCAACTCGCGTCGAGCACGGGGGCTCAATCGGCTAGTCACAGGTAAGCGAAATTGTACAATTTCGTTCTTAATACAAATGATAGCAATACAAACTTTACGTTATTGTCACTTGAACCATAAATCATGCCGATCAAGGAAGCTTTCCTTGTTCAACTGATATATGGGCAGCCAGTGCCCAGTGTTTCCTTCCGGACTCCGCTCTAGAAACTCTTCTACATTTCATCAATGAAGCATGGCGAACAGGCTGTATCCCCCCTGAGTGGAAGACTGCTAACATCCGCCCTATTCCAAAACCAGGCAAATCACTTGCTTTGAACAGTCTACGCCCAATTTCACTTACGTCCTGTGTTGGAAAACTGATGGAGCGTATGGTCCTGCATCGTCTCACTTGGCTTCTTGAACATAGCCAATTCTTTGACTGGACTATAACTGGGTTCCGCGCTCACAGGTCAACACAGGATACAATGCTGCGAATCCAACAAGAGGTGTACGCATATCCGAGCGCAGCCCAACTTAGAGCAATCGTGAGTCTAGACTTCCAAAAGGCGTTTGATGCAGTTTCGCACTCTGCAATTCTTGAACAAATCCGGATACTTACGCCTAGCTCCCGACTGTACAACTACATCCACAATTTTCTGACCACACGACTACACTCTTTGGTGTTAGAGGACTACCGCCAAACCCCCTGGACTCCTACCAGAGGAGTTCCTCAGGGATCTGTCCTTTCCCCTACTCTGTTCAATTTAGCACTTCGCCCCCTGCCTCGTATGCTACATTCCGTTCCTAATCTCTCGTTTGGACTGTACGCCGATGACATAACCCTTTGGTGTTCTACCGGCAGCCCAGCTGCACTGTCAGACACACTTCAGGCTGGAATTGATGCGGTCCACTCGTTCGGGTCAAGCGTAGGTCTCACACTATCTCCGCAGAAGTCTGAGTACCTCGTGGTCACTGATGAGCGTTTGCGGGCTAAAGCTAGCGACCAACGCTCTCAAGTAGAACTCGTGATTGATGACATTCCTCTTCCACGTAAGGCCTGGCTGCGCGTCCTCGGCTTCGACCTACAGGATAATGGGAAGGCCTTAAAGTGGCCCACTCGATGTAAGGCTCAAATTACCCAACTAACTCACATAATCGGCAGGCTGACCCGACGTCGCCAAGGCCTACGAGAACACGATATTACGCGACTTGTGAACTCTCTAATATATACTCGCGTTCTTTACGCACTGCCGTACGTAAAATTAACGTCGTCGCAGCGATCCCAGCTTGAGCGGCTCCTCCGGCCTGCCATCCGCCTGGCTCTAGGGGTACCTAGATATACCCCCCTCGCTAAGTTGGAGGCTGCTCAGCCATTCGCATCATTGTCAGATCAAGTTGATCTTCATTTGGCGGCACAACACACTCGTCTCCAGCTTACTTGGCATGGGCGTCTACTCCTATCCTCACTTCATTACGAGGTAGCTTCGTTACCCGAAATTACAGCGACATACCCCCCTTGGTATCCACTCCCTCGCATAAAAGTTCCTACCATTCCAATCAATGTATCCGCAACCTCGCATGCAGGACGTCGTCGAGCTCGAATATGCACTCTTCGCTACCGCTATGGTGATCTAGCAACAGTGACGTACACAGATGCCTCCTTCTCATCCAAAGACGCACGCGGGGTCACAGCAGTTGTTCCTCCTACCCACCCGCCCTTGCAGAAAAGATACTCGGCCGTTCCTTCCGTCCTGTCTCTAGAGGCTCAAGCAATAACTGACGCAATCTTATCGTTAGCCACTCCTGGTAACCACGTGATCCTCAGCGACAGTCAGGATGCTCTGCGCTTGTTCCAGGAGCAGACGCTTCCCATCAATATTATGCATGCACTCCACACTCATCTGGCCAAACAGACTGGTATTAGCTACGTGCTGGACTGGGTTCCTGGTCACGCAGGCGTTCCGGGCAACGAGCTGGCGCATCAGCTCTCCCGTGCTCCGTCCCAACCGGGAGACTCGGAGACGCCCTGGCCAAATCCTTCCCACCCACCCACGCAAGCGCGACAAGCCCGTCTCCATCGACGCCAGACTGTGCAACAGTTAATCAGATCAGGGATAGGCAGACTCTTCCGTCTCCCTCTCACCTGTTACCTCGAGCAGATGCTTGTCTTATCCGGCAAGCGCAAACGGACAGCCTTCCAACTCCGCACATACTGCATCGACTACAAGGCCATCGCAGCCCTGCGCGGTGCTCCAAGTGCTCTGGCTTTCCCAATACGCCGCATGTTCTTTGGGACTGTTCTGGTTCGCAACCATCACTCGCTATTCATCTTAAATTCCTTACACCTCCTCCCTCTTCTCTCCAAGACTGGCTCGCGCCACCGGAGGGAACAGACCGAGTGGCCTGGTGGCGAGCTTTGGTGGCTCACGTTCGTCAGGTTCTCCCGTCTGTATAGATAATTTTGCTCCTTTCAGAACCCCGGACTTTGGGGGTCTTTTTCTTTGTTTTTTGTGTGTCAATAAAGTTTACCAACAACAACAGTGTTTCCCAGTGCCCAGTGAGTCATTGTGTCCGTCCTAATGAACCAAACTTTTTGCTGACTTCATATTTGTGATGTCGGGAGTTCTTTTAGATCATAAAAATGTTTGCAGAATCTTAAACAAAAAATTAGGTTTTAGGCATCAAATGGGTAATGGAGCAGAAGCCAAAGAAATAGACGTTAATACAGTGGTTGATCCCAGCTTCAACTCTGCGCAAATACCTTACCAGGCGCCAAAGGAAATACCGGACGGGACCTTAGACGGAAAGTAGTATGCTGTGTTTCAAGTAGGTGTTTTGAGCAGGATACTTCAGGTGTGTTTGGCGTAGATGCTTGTGATGATGCATCCTGTACAAAAAGCGGAGCTGTTGCAACTTTTTTTGGCCGATGACGACTTCGTTTCCAGACTTCGTGGTGACGGCGCTAACCTTCCTGTCGAAGCTCCCCAGAATAGGGTGAACTGAACGCTTTCAAGTCGTCTGAGAGGCGTCAACAAACGTTATATGTATTCATGACGCCTACTGTTAATTATGGAGTATACAAGTACACGTTAGGCGGGTGTGGGTGCACCAGTACCCAGGTTATACAAGTCGCACAGCTTTCGTCAATGCTCAATGCACGAGGGAATAACTTTCCCTTAAATTTTAAGTTGTTTCCCGGAGAGATACTGCAGTAAAATGTGCTGCAGGGCTTGCCATCACCAACCAAACGCATCACCAACCAAAAGCTCTAACTCCGTACTTTGCGAGAACAGACACATTCTTTTTTTTTTTGTTTTGTTTTGTTTTTCCCGCGCACTATTTCAGACTGGAACCAAATAACCGAATCACATCCTTGGAATATCGAAGAACTGTGTATTGTTTTTTTTTACGTGTTAAGGTATTCTTTTTTGCATTGTACCTTGCCCTCCTGCTTGTACCAAATAATAGTATAGTCCGCAGAATGTATTAAATAAATTAATAAATATCAGCTAACGGAAAGAGCGCTGGAATCGCACGCACAGAAGAGGAGAGACAAACAAATGTGTTGAGCTGCAACTAGTGGTGAAGTAGGTGGGAACTGTAACAACATAACTTAGCGAGTTGCATACCGTATTTTCGCGCGTGCAATCCGTCCTTGCATATAATCCGCACCCACACTTTCAGTCCGCCGGAATCGAAAAAAAAAATACTCGCGCATTGCCCGCACATTTGATACAGGAAAGGCTGCACCAAAGGCACTGCTCAAGCAACACATTACATGCTATGCAGGCAGAAAAAGCATATATTTAGAAAGAATACACTGACTGCAAGACGAAAGTCACTACTCACTAATAAAATTCAGTTGTTAGAGTGCACGCGTCCTTGTTTTGTCTTCCTTGTCCTTGTATGTGTTGCGCAATCGCTGCCATGGAAGGCTTAGTCAGCGTTACTGCGTAGGAGCTTCACGGCACAACGCGCATTCTCGTGAAGTTACACTAAAGGGAAAACCCCGCGTATTATCCGCACCCCTACTTTGCCACTGAAATTTTCACATCTTTGGTGCGGGTTATACGTGCAAAAATACGGTAATGGTTCTTTTATTTTTATTATTTTTTTGCTCTTGCTTGGAAGTTTGGTAGTTAGGTAGAGCAAAGCAAAAAGAGGCTGCTGAGGCACGAGTTTTCACTCAATAGCTCTATTTTTTTCATGTTAGGAGGAAACTCATTTTGTGGGGTAGGAGAAAAAATAACTCTTGTTACAAAAGAGCAAAAGTTTGTTTGTTTCCTGAGGTAGTGGCGCCTTTAGTCCAAGGCACCGGACGCTTGCACCGTGGCCCGAGGCCTGGTGATCAACATAAGCTAGTATAATGGTTAAACAGGTTCCCACTGCATTCCGCAGTAAACCTCCACTCTGAAACAGGCAAAAAAATGGTGTAGTCGACTGCATTGTTTCGAACGTGCCTACTTACTTTGTATTCACACCGAACTGCCAATGACAAATAAAACTGGGGGGGGATTGAACGTCACGGCACATTGCTGTGTATTTTTTGGAATTCCTTTTGGTTTGGGGCTGTCAGTCATTACAGCCTCACCCTTAAAAGCAATCCTCCTGGGTATTAGTACTGACATTTTCAGCAAACATCCCGTAAATGAAGTGTACGAGGACAATCGGGGCGGGAACCCGAGAAACCGATCTATTTAAATTGAGCAGTAATGTTTCCCGCTTCACAGTTGCGCACGAAGCAATGGTCCTAACGTGAGCCTGAAAAACGACCTGATTGGAACACCTTGTGAGCAACGAAACGGCCAATAAAAGTGGCACGATTCGAAAGGCGTAATATCTTAATTCTAGTGCTGCACTAAATGTCGAAACGCTGTTCGTGTTAGGCGAAATCTCCCCGTGAGGATTTCTGCGAAGAGCCCATTGGTGAGCACGTGTCAGCACCGCAGATATTCCTAACATCACCTCATCCTGGACGGGAAGAGGCGAAGCGGATGTCGACCCATTCCGTGCCATACCGACACACTATACTATGCCGTACGTTCGACCTAGTGAGCACACGTTTACGACGCGTATTGGCGTCGCGCGAGCCAGCGTGGTCCACATGCAAGCACTCAAATGCGGAATTCCAGGCTTCTCTGAACGCATTGCGAGCGCACGCGATCGCGTGTCTGTAGACCGTCGTGATGGCCGCGGGAAGACTGCTCCAGGCCAGCCGCTCTTCCGAGCTTTCCGCCGCACTGCCCTGCCGAGGATAGATTAGGCGTGAACTCTGGCCCCGCCGTGACCGCTGCGTTCCGAAATCGAAAGCCGGAACGGGAAGGCGTGCAGGAAGCGGTTTTCCTATTCAAAGACCATTGATCTCCGTGGAATTAATGGCACCACCGGGGTGGGCTTCCGGATCCGTTGCCCCTTAGGCACCCTTGTCGCCCTCGCGTGGTTGTTTATTCGGGCAGTCAGAAAGAAGCGTGCTGTACAAAGGGAGAACAATGCGTTGATAGCGAGACGAAAAAGCGTCGTCTTGAAATAACAGGAGCAGCGTGACCTGGTCTAGTTCGTGAGCGTCATTACGTGGAACTTATGGGCACGGAACTAGGATGCGTACACTGGAGGTCGGGTCAGGGGCTGTGTGTTCATAGTTTATTGATTGTTCACCGCATGTAGTACACAGGCAGCGCACTTGCCTATAAGATAGCTTTTTGTAGCGTGAGCTACACTGGCCGAGGTTGAGCAGTTTCGCGTGGCTCCTGGAGAGCCGTTCTGCGCATGCGCGAGGAGCAGTGACGTCTCACGGCGCACAGCTGGCGCGCCGGAGCCGCCACCGCGATTGGATTGGATTGAATTGGATTGGATTGGGTTAAATAAGATTGGTTTGTAAATCTTTTAAGCAGTAAGCATGATAATCAGCTAATCCTAGACAACCAGGAAACCTCAGTATAACCAGCTGAACCTTAGCTCACGCTACGTATATCCTGGCATAGCCGAGCTAAGCCACTGCTAATTTTTTTTTTGCTCTACCTTTATCCTGTCTCCCCCGAAATGCCTTTGTAGAGAACTACGTTATCCTACCACCTTCGTTCCCAACATTTGTATAGAGTTTGTGTCGTCAGTTTCCAGATAAATAGTTGAAGTGGAACTCACTGTTATAGACAAATCTGTTGCGCACTGTAGTACAAGGAGCTGATAATATGCAGGAACTTGTTATACAGGGTGATCAAAGTTAAGTCGACAGGTTTTTTTAAAATTAGATGCTTAGTTGTACGTGAAGACCACCTCTGCTGTAAGGCTACGCGCCCAGGGGGACACAGAATGACGTGATAAATATTGATGTCGGTGGCTTAATTAACTAAAATTGCATAATTAACTTTTTAGTGACTGCAGTAAACAGACATGTTTATATTGAAAAGTTGGGCGCAATGGTGTTTCTACACAGTTTCATTTGGCAGAATTTTTCTAGCGCATCTGTAATTCGAGATATCGAATTGCGAAATTTAATTGCTGTTTGCGTGATTACGCATGCAAGGCGGTGGCAGCCGGCGCAAAGCTCCTCCCTTTCGTGACGTACCTGCTGCGTACGAAGTTTAGTTTGACGACGGGGTGGAGGCATAGGCAAATGTGATAACTGACACCGCTTGCGTAATCGCAAGCTGCAGTTCTTCGAACCGCTATCAAAACACGGAACCGATCGGCATGTCTTGATGGTAGCAACTGCAATACCGAGATAAGGGATCCAGCGCTGAAGGCGGTGTGGGGGAGAAGGAGGAGGCTTTGCGCATGCGTGATGGTATCTAGATGAGCGGTCACATCGCTAACTTGGGATAGGCAAAATAAATTCAGTGTTCAATTCTCAACATTGAAATCTTTATTGAAATCAACAAAGGTATTGCCTACGCTAATGAATTCTTTGGTGTGGCATTGGGACAAGAATGAAGAGGCGGATGAGCAATAAACTATTTACATGAGCTATTTACAGTAGTTGTTCCAGCGCTAATGAGTCCAGCTGACAGCCCGAGACAAAATTACGTCGTAGTTTTTTGTCGATCAACCATTCGCGTCATCGAAGTGGCCAGCTAATATTGGTGTAGCACTGTTTAAAAGTCGTTGTTCTCACCCACCACTGCCGGGTCTTTATGGAAACCTATTAATGTATCAGTGCTTTAAATAATGTTCGAAGTGCTTCCCTTCGACAGCAATGCAAAACATAAACCGCTCTCGCACTGACTGGGTAACTCTGCGCAGTACTTCTGGTCGGATGCTCGCACAGGCAGATGTTATCCTGTTCTTCATATCGTTGATGTCAATTGGCTCCGTTGCGAACACTTGATCTTTCACGTAGCCCCAAAGAAAAAAGTCGAGCGGAGAAAGGTCAGGGGATCTTGGTGGCCAAAACATCGCTCCTCCGCGCCCAATCCACTGTCCTGAAAAATGGCGGTCCAACCATCCTTTTGCAGAGGTGGAGAAATGCGGTGGAGCTCCGTCATGCTGGAACCATACCTTTCGCAAGTCATTTAAGGAAAGATCGCAGGCAAAGTTGTCGCCGACAATACTAAGAATTTCTTGGGTGTACTTTTTGCTGTCGAGGTTGCCCTCAAAAAAGTAGGGTCCAATAATCCTGTCTCCTAGTATGCCACACCACACATTCACACTCCAGCGAACTTGGTGCTTGTGTTGTCGCAGCCAGTGTGGGTTCTGTTGTGACCAATAATGGGCGTTGTGAACATTTACGGTGCCATTCCGGCAAAAGCGAGCCTCGTCTGTCCACATTACTCTTTGTAGGAAGTCACTCTCTTCTTCAATTTTGATGAGGCCCCAATTGCAGAAGTCCAGCCGCCTTTCGAAGTCTGCCTCACTTAGGTCCTGGTGAAGGCAAACATGGTACGGATGCAACCCATGCTTTTTTAGCACTCTTGCGACTGTTCCGAAGCTGCGTCCTGACTCGTTGGCAATCTGTCGGATGCTGATTTCTGGCATAGACGTTACACACGCGAGAACATCAATTTCGAAATCTTCATTGATGACGGTGGACAGAGCCTGTTGTGCAAAATCGCCGGAACGTGGTTATAAACGTTGACCTAGACGGAAGTGGACGGTGTGGGTACCGAGCCCCGTACAGCCGCGCCGCTAACAGGGCGTTTCCATCCGTCTTGGCCATTGCAAGTACCACGTCAACTTTTGTTTCTGTTGAATACCTTGTGCCGGTGGAAGCAGCCATTGCAACATAGCGGGTCTCAACGCTTTTCTTGATTGTCGTTCGACGGGCAGCGCTAATAAAGCATCAGGCCACGGTCAAGAAGCTAACACTCTGACAAGATAATTTCCCACAGCGGTTTCAAACCGCACTGAAAATGTGCCGTAAAATTATCTTCCGCTCCCAGCTGTAACCCGGTAAAGGTCACTGCGCATGTCACACCACACTGCTGTTCTTTGACTTCAAAAGCCAAGACGATAAAAGCAATAAGTGTGCCACTTATAGCTTTTGCCTATGCCTCCACCCCGTTGTCAAACTAAACTTCGTACGCAGCAGGTACGTCACGAAAGGGAGGAGCTTTGCGCCGGCTGCCACCGCCTTGCATGCGTAATCACGCAAACGGCAATTAAATTTCGCAATTCGATATCTCGAATTACAGATGCGCTAGAAAAATTCTGCCAAATGAAACTGTGTAGAAACACGATTGCGCCCAACTTTTCAATATAAACATGTTGGTTTTCTGCAGTCACTAAAAAGTTAATTATGCAATTTTAGTTAATTAAGCCACCGACATCAATATTTACCACCTCAATCTGTGTCCCCCTGGGTACGTAACCTTACAGCAGAGGTGTTCTTCTCGTACAGCTCAGCGGCTAATTTATAAAAAACCTGTCGACTTAACTTTGATCACCCTGTATATCGTGAAGCGCTAGCATACCAGTTCAGGAATACAGTGCTTGTGAACATCGTTAGAACCTGTACAGATGTTAATGGTGTCTGCGTAGCAATATTTATATATAAAAACTCCCGTTGATTCCTACAAGTTTGCCCGGTTATTTGCGTCAGGCTGCATTAGCAGAATAGGTATACAGCCTAACAAAACGCTAAAAATCAACTACAGCGGACGCGATTGCTTTTAATCTATCAGTTTAGGAACAGTGTAAAGAAGACCTTGACTACAGATGAAGGCAATGGCAAATTTCATTAGGAGTTTGACATTTTTTTAAAACCCAGTAAAACGAAATGAAATCAAATCAAATCGTTATATATCAGGAATTAATCTGGATGGTTCTCTGGCTATGATATAAAGCAGCTTGACAATGGTCACAGAAACGACCCTGGCACAGCAGACAGCGTAAATACACTATTTTACATTGCTGAAATCACCCCAAAGACAAATAGTGAAAACAGGGCTGGTAGCTGTGGGACAAACTTAATGTAATCAATGTACTATACATGAAAAAGAAAGAACAGAGGAAACAGTGAAAAAAATTACATTACAAGGTAAAAAAGATATGTACTCAGTCAATAAAATACAATGCAATAAAAATATACATATGCATAATGATATCACAATAAAAAGCAATCTTTAACTTCATCAAAAAAGCGTCCGTAACACAGCAGATTTGAATTTCTTGCGTGCGCGTAAATTCAGTTTGCGTGTGGCCAGTGAGAGAACTTCCGAATGGTAGTGAAATAAAATTATGACATTCGATCTTACACAAATCAATGATCGTGCGCTAATCAAGGTGACAATCCCAGCTTGCAAAGCTTGTACATAGATTGTCCTTTTCCGTGTTGTATTTTCACATTCCCCTCCGAAGCACATGTCACAAATACGAAACGGTGTAAGTAGGGCCGCGGTGGGTGACGAAACAGACGCGCCTGAAGATTGTCCGGTGGAAAGGGGCCGGCAGATACAACTGTGCCACGAGCAATGTCGCCCAGGTGTTCTAGTCGCCGTCCGCGCCGCCCACCTTTCCTCTCTTGTCGTTGTTGGTGTTAATTATGTTACCTCTAACCATCAGACCGGTGACGAAGGAGTAGTGGTCGGTAAGGCCGGGATCGTCGGGGTCTTGCTCCATCGCGTGGCCCTTCTGGCGGAGTTTGTGGACCATTTTCTGCAGGGGCGTAGCAGCAGGCAGAGAGGACATGAACGTAGGTAACCGCAGCACGATTTGTGGATAACAGATAAACATGCATGCACAGATGGGGAAAAATAGCAGTGGCTTAGCTCTGCTATGCCAGGATATACGTAGCGGGAGCTAGGTTCAGCTGGTTATTCTTAGGTTTCCTGGTTGTCTAGGATTAGCTAATTATCATGCTTACTGTTGCTAAAACGATTTCCAACCCAATCCTATTCAAGCCAAGCCAATCCGAGCCAATCCAACCCAATCCAGTCGCGGTGGCTCAGGCGCGCCAGCTGTGCGCCGTGAGACGTTACTGCTCCTCGCGCATGCGCAGCACGGCTCTCCAGGAGCCACGCGAAACTGCTCAATCTCGGCCAGTATAGTTCACTCTACAAAACAACGGCACGACGACAAACACTACGACGAACACCCCGGAAACCGTATTCGTTATTGCTGTTATTGCCAGAAGTTGCACGACACTGGAAACTGAGGGGCCGAGGGCTCATGCTGCAGAACTGGATTTGTGAACCGCGATGGCAAAAGATGGATAGCACGAGTGCTTGCCCGTCTAGCCTTCGATTCCGACGTCGATTTGGCGTAGCCATTTTTAATGCGTGGCATTCTTTGCCGAGTACCCCCCCAAGACAGGTTGGCGGAAGTAACACATTTAATCGTTATGGTAGCGTAAATGGAGATAATTGGTCGAATGGTACTTCGAGAAGGCAAAAGATAAGAAAAATAGAAAAATAAAAATTTTACAGAAACCAACTGAGGAAATAAAAAATACGCATTTTCTACATCCCCACGTGTTACGAAAACTAAGCTTTTTTAACAAAGCTAGGGAAATAACGCCAAAAATACGAATAAAAATTATCAAAAGTGGGAAAACCGTGTAGCTCCCTGAATTTGCACAAGATGCATAACCGGCGGAAGTAACACATTTAGCCGTTATGATAGCGTAAACGGAGATAATTAGTCGAGCCGGGTTTCGAAAAATAAGAAAAATAATTAATTTTGCAAAAATCAACTGACGAAATAAAAAAATATGCATCTTATACTCTGCCTCCAAGAACAAAATTAAACTGATAAACTGAGAAATACAGGAAAATAACGTTAGAAATACAAGTAAAAAAATGGCGAAAACAGGCCATCCTTGCACTACTCCTTGCATCTGCGGAAAAATACATCATTGGCAAAGTAGACGCGCTTAATCGCTATAATGGTATAAATTTACATCATTGGCAAAAGGGAAACAGAGAAAACTTAAAAACAAAAGTGGACGCCATCCCGCCCCGCGAAAGTGGATGTACAGCGCAGCTGTTGCAAATCACTACACATGATGATGGGGGGAGGGTATGAAGCGTTCCTCCTTGTCTTGGCAGGCTTGTCGCTTGCACTCGGCCTTTCTGGCGGCAAATGCTGCGTCCTGACGCATGAACTCGACGTCTTGGGCGAGATTTGCTGGTTCCTGCCTAGGCTGACGCATGTGCTATCCGTGAAATGAAGTCAACCCCTCGCTTTTCGAGAGCAGCTGCAAACCTAATCTCTGCCAGAACATATGGGGGAGTGTCATTGTTCACCTGCGCCTTATCATCCATCATGCCGTTTCGATGCTTGATTTGTGTTTTTTACACTTATACTGAGCGTTATGCTGCACGCCTGATTAACCTGACGCATGCGGTCGGCGTCTTGGGCGAGAGCTGCTGGGTCGTGCATGGGTTTTCTGTTTACGATACGAAATTTTCCGTCCGACGAGAGGCTAGCAGCGTCGCTGTAATAAAATAACCACACGCCCTTGCATGGCTGCAAAAAGCTCACGATGTAAGCAGGCGGCATAAGAATGCTACGCATTAGTAAACAATCCTCTGAATTTCCGCTTATTTTTCTTTTTACCATAAATTCTGAACAAGTGGCTCGGCACTAAAACTGGTCCTATGTGTTTTCTCCTATACAACGGGCAAACGGGGCCTGTTAAAGAAAAGAATGCACCGATTTTCCCTTCATCCACTTCAGCTACATCCTCCCCTGGACATGTCCTGCATGGAGTGGAGCAGTATGAGAGCTGCATCATCTATATCCAGCTCGCGGTTACCTCTTAATGGAGTTTTAGCTTACCGTGTGCACTGCGTGTTCCGTGAGTACCGTACGTGTGTAGCGGGACCATAGTGCGCATGCGCGCGCGGGCACGGTGGGCGGGTCGCCCCTCAGTGGAACGAATGAGCGGGCCCGGCGAGGGCCGGACACCCGTCAGCGGAACTACGCCACCCTTCCGGAGCGAATGCGCACATCCCATGTCCAGTCAGGCCCCGGTTCGAACGGAACACACGGAATATGCAGTACACACGGTATGCCGAAACTCTATAATGTGGAGAAGGAAGGAGGAGGGGGAGCAAAGAGGTATTGCGCAATAGCACCCTTGCGCTGTTTTTTGCCATCAGTATGAACCGACTATAGCCCGTCTTCACACTCTAGTAATAGCATCGCGCAAATCCCACTCTAGTGGTTAATTATTTCAGACAAACTACTCTCTTCAAGCACGCTCACTGACTATTTTCCCACTTTCGCGTTTACGTAAACGACTGCCGGAAAGGACTTTTGTTCTTCCTTAATCCCGTTTGGTTCCCGTTTTTTGCTCGCCCTGTGTCCGCCGCGTTGTAATCGCCTTCTACTCACGCTGGGCATCCTTGGCTCGTGCTGAATGGCCCCTGTGAGCACGTCGACGTGGATGCGAGGGTAGTCGATGGCACGCTTGATGTTCCCGTTCTCCCAAAGCGCTCGGATCACCACCTAGGGGGAGAACGGGGCACATGTCTCGAACAAAGCTCGTGCGAAAAAAAAATGCATGTAGCGAAGCCTTTACGTGATTGGGGCTTTTGTTGGATATAAATCCGCATTACAAAGGTTCTAATTGGTACTTTTGTGAGGCTGCTTTTCCGTCGCATCGTCGTGAGGCGACGTATATTGTTACGTGGTGCAGACAAGATTTTCGCCTTTTAAAACGGAAGTCTGAAACTGCCTTTCAAATCTATTGGACTTATCAGGATATGTTCTATTAAAGCAAAGCTTTAATAATTTCGTCCAGCGATTTCGTGGGCGACGTGCAAGGTGACCTTTAGACCGGAGACACACCCTCGGCGACACACCCCTCGAGGCGCATCGCGTGATTTGCCGGGCCCGCTGTCGGCGCTGCGGGCGCCGACATCGCCGACAGCGGTCGCCGCGTCCGCTGCGGCCGAGGCTGCCGACCACCCCCGAAGCCTCCCATGCATGCGGCGCTATACTCCGTTTCATACATCAAGTGCAACGCTGTGAAGGCTACACAAGTAGTCCGCAAAGAAAGGAGGTGTATCGCTCCGCGCTGTTTTGTAGCCGAGTGGTCTAACGCGTCGCTCTGGAGAAAAGACGCTGAATTTTGAAGTACATGGGTTCGAAACCGCGTTCCGACGTTTCTTTTTTTTTTTTATTACATCTTCTGCGAGTTCAATTCTAAATCTTATTTCGTTCCCAGTAACTTAAACACTACGCGCATGCTGAAATGAACTGCACGTATGGTTCTGGATGCATACCGATGTGTGACCAGCAATTGCTATTTTGTCGCGATTCTATACCATTGTCAGCTACCTCATTGATTCTAGCGAGAACTTTGTGTAAGAAAAACACGTTAATTCATTAATTATTTAGCACAGCTGCTCTAACCAGGGTGAATTACCAACAGGTGTTCACTTTCAGCTTTCGTTTTTGCCGTTGCCCTGACGATCCACTTTTTTATGGGCCTCTCTAACACACTCAGCATGTTATTGATTATACCGGGCCGCCAGCAGAGCAACGGGTTCAGTTTTTACCGAAACATTTGGAACCGACTTTGGCACTGCACTCTGGAGTAGCCCGAAGCTCTTGGTGCGAATAACGTATCATTTGTTATTCATGGGAAAGGACAGAAAGCAGATTTCTGTACCTTAGAATACTGATTTCTGGCACATAAACGCATTATATTTTAAATTTGTTATTCGCCCCTTTCCAGTCCGAATATATGCAACATTTTTGTGAATTCTTGTGCGTGATTTATTTATTTCTTCACTGCAATATTTCACCCCGGGAGCAAGAGTTACATTTTCTTTTGTGATTGGAGAAAGAGCTCTTTAAACTAGGCACTTATTCGCAAGACAATCATAGATAGGTCAATTGTTTTTACATACGGAACCCTGATATGGCCCCTTTTTCTGTGTCAAGGAAATGTCTATGGTATACGTTAATGCTGTGACAAATAACAGTACTAGCTCATGAGTTGGAGATTTGTTGCCATACATAAATGCATACAGGACCAATACGGATCGTGTGTCATACACAATTATTCCAAGAGGAGGCTGACTTTTGCGGTTTAAAAAACAAACTTTATTTATAGAAGAGCACCTCTGGTCGATTTCCTGGTGGGTTCGGACTTCTTACTTTCCTTCCTTTCTCCCACCCAGTTTTTGCAGAGGTTATATGACTGCTCCAGCTGTATACACTTCACGACCGAGCAGGATAGCACTACAATGTAGTGTCTTTCATAGCACGGGTCACTTGGTGACGTTAAACTCCACAAACAAAACCACACGACGAAGACACTCAGTTTTCTTTGTCGCGGTAACAAAAGTTTTCGGGGAATCGGCGCAGCATGAAGAAGCGCGAACAGGCTGGATAGAAAGGTGTCCACGCTCCAGCTCTACCAGTTGACCCTCGTGAACAAAGCCGCCACTACTGACAGGACACACATTGCTGGGAAGTTCATCAACGATTCCCCCCTGCCCTGCCTTCGAATTCCTTGATCGCCCGCAGGTACCTGCGGCGCCAGACAATGATGCCAAGATTCCGTATTCTCCTATCATAGGTGAAGCCCATGTCCTTCATTAACCTCCACAAGGTGGTTTTCGTGAAGTTCGGCAAGTCGTCGTCTTCGTGGACAGCCTTTCGCACACTGTCCAGTGTCGGGATCTCCCTCTAGGCGTATACATGCTCTTCACATTCAGACGGATGGCATGGACTGTGAAGCTGTCATGCTTGACGGTCCGCGTGCTTGATATCGTCACGTCGCGAGGTCTTCTCTTCGGAGACACCAAATTCCCACGCAGACACTCCGCCTTCAATTTCGCCACGGTACGTTGAGCGTTGTCCTCGCTCACAACACTCAGTACTTCCTGCACAGATTTCACCGGTAAGAGCACCCTGGTACGGGCGCACACATTTGCAATTACTTCCTTGGCGTTATTTGACAACTTTGATGCGCAAACCCTCGAAAAAATACGTACAGGAGACGTGGTCGAAGCCCGAGAGCTGGACGCCATTTTTTCAACGCTGCCTCAAAGAGTAAACAAAAAACGGCGTTCAAGGTTGCGCGGAGAGGGAAAACCTGATACGAAAGCGACAAACATAAAATACAAACTCGCATACTTCGATCGTTTGTCCGGCAACACGGGCGTTTTTCGTCAAGCTGATGATAAATATTTATGCTTTAAGGTTGCCGGCGAAGCCTTTATTGTACCTGGCGCACCGCAAGCAACCCACTACTTTTGGTCGCGGAAGCACACAGCGCAAACAAGAGCGCTAGCTTTGACAGCGTTGCACCTGATGTATGAAACGGAGTATAGGTCGTTTCGGGCAACGTGAGTCGTCTCGCCCCCGGCGAAGTGGAGAGGTGCGTTCGCCATGAATGAACGCCGCGTTCACCCGGCCTCCTCCTGTGAGCGCTGCACGGAACTGAACTGCTCTGAGACGTGGCCGGCAATACACTGCTAAATCAAAGGTTAACCAAGCGAAACCAAGACTCAACCAGACTAAGCCAAGACTTTGCTTTGCATATCCAACTGAGCTAGGCCACAACCATTTTTTTTTGTTGTTGGTGGTGCAACCGGCAGCGAGAGAATTAGGTCACTTTCGCGTTCTAACGACTTCAAGATATTTAAGCGCTCGTGCAAGCTAAACGTTTGTCCCCGCCCTCACAAAAATGGATTGCGAATTTCTGAGGAGTTTTAGATGCGACTGCATCTCATTCACTCGCCTTGTCCCTCCATACGGCGTTGTTGTTAACCGTTCACACCCCTCCCCCATTCTCCTCGCCGCGCGAGCTGCGCTCTCCGCGGCTCACCCCCTTTCCTCTCCGATAGCGAACACACTCTCGCGAGGGGCATTGGATTGGATTCGATTGGCTTGGCTTGGCTTGGATTGGATTGGATTGGATTAAAGTGTATTGTGTTGGATTGTGTTGCGTCATAGCCGCGGCAGGGGGTTCATGGCACGTTTCACGCGATGGGAGAATCAACCTAACGGACACAACAACGGAACCCCCTATGCGTCGCATCTACACAGGGGTTCCCGCGAGGAGAGGTGGGAGAAATTTTTATGGAGATCTTATGGAGTCGCAAGAAACACGACAGAAACTCATCAGGAACTGTGAGCTTATGGAGTTGCCCCCGTAAAAAATCTACAAAATTTTTATAGCTACTTCTCCACAGAAATATATTAAGAGCTAACTAATACAAGTGGAAGACAAAACTCTACAGAAATACATCAAAAACACAACAGGAGTTTTTGTGAGGGCGTGGCCAGCTTTCAGAAAACAGCTGTAAATGTCAGCCCGCGTCGTCATTCACTCGCAGAAACGAGGGTACAACCAGTGCCCACCTGCTGAATCTGGTACCTCGAAAGCAAGACCGTTCGTTTAACAGGAAAGTGTTTTATGCCGGGGTTTACCAAGATCTGTCTGACGTCATATCCGTCACGGAAATGACATCGCCAGAACAACTTCGATTAACGCGACTGCACGGGATTTGATCCTCGAACTTTTTCTCCGCAACAGGATGTACGAAAGGCGCTCCCGACTGCACTACGAACAAACGCGTAAACCGTACGTCAAACGCACCTTATATATTTCCCTTCAGGTGGTGCTGCCATCTAGGAGAGGCAAAGTGAAGTAGTGCATCATGACGCTACTGTGCGTCGACAGTTGGCGACTCGATGCCAGAGCCTGGTGTACGGGGGACGCGCAGCGTAGGCTGAGGAGAAGTCGACTTGCAGATGTCGCGCTCGTGACACGGTCCGCTTCTCCTTTTGCTGCAGCGGACCGTGTGTTCATCAAACGATTCGCTGACAACTCGTTTGGTTTCGTTCGCACGGTTGGTTTGCGAGAGCCTGGGGTTTCAGTCGGATTTACGCAATGCTCCGCCGCGTGCAATTCAGTGCCTAACGTTGATGCGTATAACGGTGCCATACGGACGAAATATAAATAGCGATGTGCAAGTTCATATCGGTGCAAAATAAACATTCAACTGCTCCTGTGAAGACACTGAAATTTTCACTTTCGTGTTTTATCGGTTCCTATGGAAGAGGGATCAACCACTTTTTTTTTATTCTTGTTTCCGCAAACACGCCCCTAAAAATTTGCTAATAGGTTTGTTCATTTCGCCGAAATAAGGTAACAAAACCTACGAGAACACCCACGCAACCCGCCGCAGTGGCTCAGTGGCTAAGGCGTTGCGCCGACGCGCCGACGCAACGCAGGCGATGAGGCGCGCCGTAGTGGAGGGCTCCGGATTAATTTTGACCACCTGGGGATCTTTAACGTGCGCCGAAATCTCGAACACACGGGCGTTTTTGCTTTTCGCCTCCATCAGAAAAGCGGCCGCCGCGGCCGGGAATCGAACCCGCGTCCTCGTGCTCAGCAGCAGAACGCCTCAGCCACTAAGCCACCGCGGCGGGTTGGACGCACTTTCAGCGGAGGTTGGACGGCCTTCAGCTTTTGCGCTTCTCTCAACTTTCTTTAGGGAAGAATGATAATTTTTTTTTTTCAGCATTTACCTTACCAAGAGGTTCGTTGCGAATTTGTGTGTCATTGAAGTCATTTTTAGTTTTGATTCTATTCATTGCGCCATCGGCGATTTGTGTGCCACCTGGTGGCAATTTCATGTGGCGCTTGTGTGTCGGGAACACCGAACTTTTGACCTACTGAGTTAACTAATACTTTCGCATTTTTAATCGATAAACAATTAGCAAGCAGCTTGAAAGTCAACTTGGAACTTCGAGCTTCGAAGCTCGAACTTCGAGCTACGAACTTCGAGAACTTTCCCGTCATGACGGACGCGTTCAATGGAGCCGCAGTGCGCGAACTTTTACATTTTCGCCAAGATATCTGCTATTTAAGTTCTAATCCCCTCGCACTCCTCTTTCACAGAATTCTAGAGCACCTTTGTACCAAATTTGAACTTCTTAGCGCGACTAGTTTTACAGTAATAACGTTCTCTTTTTTTGGCGGGGGAAGGCCGCACACGTTGAGTCACACGCAAGGAGAAGAAACCTATCTAAATTCCGCGACAGGGTGACCCATTAAAGGCCATAATCGCGTTATCGCATTGCTGTTCCGATAGTTTGACAAGTTAAAACAGCTCGCTAGGCGAATTTTTGGTAAAGTTACAGCCAAAAGCAAAAAGGTATACAAACAGCCATAGCTTCGAGAAACTTCCCGGCATTGCGGGCAAACACGGAGCTGGGCGAATTGTTACGTTTCTGCGCTAGGAAGGACTCTAATACAACTTCAGGAGCCTTTTTCACCAGCTGAGCTTTAAACTAGCCATTTATTTTTCGCAGCTACGCACTTAATAAGCATGGCAGTGGCTTACCTTTCCAACGGCCAGACGTCAGTTAATCTCATCAGTAAGCCAGCATGTTAGCTTATTCTTTCTGAACCGCGGGTATAAAAAGTGAAACAGACGAACGCTGGCTTTAAAATCACTACAGGCGTGCGCGGCAACGTCGTCCGCGGAAAACCTCTAAAGAGTAAAGTGCTGACCCCTAAAAAAAGTGCTGACCCCAACCACGAGAGAGAAATCCGGTGCAGAATAGGTATGGGTCGGGGAGCACTCGGCAAACACTCCCAAATAATGAAAAGTAAGCTACCTCTGTCTCTCAAAAGAAAAATCTACAACCAGTGCATACAGCCGGTGATGACATACGGAGCTGAAACTTGGCGCCTTACTAAACAATCAGAAAGCGTCAGATCAACGGGCCATAGAACTAATAACGTTTGGAATAACACTCACGGACAGGAAACGAGCTACGTAGATTAGAGAACAAACTAAAGTTGACGATATCATAGTTCAAGTAAAGCAAAGTAAATGGAATTGGGCTGGTCATGGGGTGAGACGAACCGACAACCGGTGGACAATTAGGGTAACAGAGTGGATACCAAGAGATGGGTCTACAAGCAGGGGTAAGCCAATAACACGATGGAGGGATGAAATAGCGAACTTCGGGGTTAAACTGTAGACTCGAGCAGCGCAGGACTGGAGCGGTTGGAGGTCAATGAGAGAGCCCTTCGTCCCTTTTTTCAACAAAAACAGGTTTATTTACATAGTATGCAGTGCCCTTGAAGAGACATTACTGTACATTCCGCTACATTTTGTTGCATTGTTGGCGACACATTCCATGCTGGCGTGCTTGCCTGATAAAGGGAAATCACACTCATACAACACGGAGAGCACTTTTACGGGGTTAAAAAAACGGGTTGTGTTCCGCTGCAACATCGCCGGTCCTGCAGGGCACTTGAATAGGCTGCTGCTGCTGATGACGATGACTGAAAGTATCATTCAGATTTCAATCACAGGTTCCAAACGGACTTCGCACCCTCAAACACAGTACCTTTTTGCGGACAGATAGCGCAGAGAAAAAAAAAAACGCGATTTTAGCTGAAAAGTTAAGGTTCAACGAGTTGCGTGGTGAAGCTCGCTACTCGTCAGAGTAATTTTACAAATGTGGAAATGGGACTTGAACTCAATCAGAAAGTATTACGTATACTCTCTATAGTAGTTTTTCTCTCAGTAATTCATAATAAAATTATTTCATTAAAAATGCATTCCGCTTCGAAAGTCGGACCAACCGCGACATGCCTGACCGATGAAGAACTTAGAAGAGGTCCGTTTCAAACACCACGTGGCAGTGTGCTACGCCGGCCAACCCGTACGGCCCGAGCAATTGAGACACGACGCCGCAGTCAAGGGTCAGTGTAATGTACCCGCTGATCGATCAATAGCACTGACTGAAGACGCCCACGCAGTACACCGGGCACCCGGACTCGCGAGCAAACGTGGACGCTTCCGCGTGGAGCGGTCGGCATATCATACGTACCACGCGGAAAGCTCTGCGCCCCGTGATTCCCCGTGCCAACGCCTCGGAGCCGCGGCGTGCGCGGCCGACATAATGATGGACGGCTTTCGCGGAGTCCAGCAACAGAGTGACTGCCGGCGCCCCCGGAGCCGCCCAAGCATTCAAGCGCCGACGTGACACACATTTCAGAGCAACGGACCACCCGAGAAACTGACCCGAGCAAAGGCTCAGTCAGCGCCCTGGGCGCTTTTGTCCCTACTCTGTGCGCCGTGTATACTTTCCACGAAGTAAAAACGCTGATCATAGCGAGTTAAAGGGTTAGTACAGATATTTTCTTGTCAGAAGGTTTTGAGAATGCAATGAAGCCTTGCTATAACGAAATCGCTTTATTCGAATTTACGCTTTCTTCGAAGTTTTTTTACGGTCCCAACTCAAGAGTAAAGAGAAAATCATACCGTTTTAACGAAGCACCGTTTATAACAAAGTCAGTTTTCTTACCCGAGGACTTCGTTATAACTAGGGTTCACTGTAAATATAAATAATTTAAGCGAGCATCACTTGAACTGATGTTTAACGGAAATGGCTATTGCGATAAAATCTGCCGCAGGAACACCCCCGTCTGCATTTAACGGAAATGGATCCTTCATGGGCGATCTTAATAATGTGCAGGTCTTTACTGTAAGACAGTTATCCGCGACACGTCTGCATACTTCCCGCGTGAGCTCGATGAAGTTGCATCAACACGCCTCTAAGGATGCGGGTTTGATTCCCGACCGTGGAGGTCGCTTTTCTGGTGGAGGCGAAAAGCAAAAACACCCGCGTGTACGAGATTTCGGCGCAAGTTAAAGATCTCCAGGTAGTCAAAATTAATCCGGAGCCCTCCACTACGGTGCGCCTCATCGCCTTCGTTGCGTCGGCGCGTTAAACCCTACAATCAAAATCAACACGCCTGTATCCTTGTAGCAACTTTGCTGCTCCTCCAAGGTGCATGATCCAGACGATGCATTGTTAGGGGCCATGAAGACAAAACGCAAGTTTGGCTCATTCGAAATATCGCTTCGTTAAAATAACACTGACACCACTTTTAACGCAAGCTTCACTCAACTTAGCTATATAATTAGAAAAAAAAAGTGGTTGATCCTTCTTTCATAGGAATCGGTAAAACACGAAAGTGAAATGTGGCTTCACAGGAGCAGTTGAATGTTTATTGTTCATTGATATGAACTTGCACATCGCTATTTATATTTTGTCAGTATGGCCCCGTTCGAACAACAGTGTTAAACATTGGATTACATGCCCCGGAGCATTGCGTAAATCCGTTTGAAACCTCAGGCGTTCGCAAACCGTGCGAACACAACCAAACGGGCTGCCAGCGAATCCTTTGGCGAAGTCACCGTCCGCTACCGCGAAAGGAGCATGATTTGCAGGTCGCCAGCAGTCTTGTGGGTGTGCTTGGCGAGCGGCAACCTGCTGGCGGGTCACTTTGGCAAAGGTGTGACCACATTGGTCCTGCTCCGTTGCGTGTACGCCAGAAGCTTGCGTTGCGACGAGCTCAGCTCGCTGCTCTACCGCGCCCTATCGAGGCGCCAACTATCGGCGCTCATTAGCGCTATGGCGCACTACTTCACGTCACCTCTCCTAGACGGCAGCACCACCTGAATGGAGAAGTTAGAGGGAAGGACATAAGGCGCGTTCGTACCGCTATGCGGGCTTGACTTCGTGGCCCAGTTGGCAGAGCATTTCAGACCTCCCATTACGGCCAGAGTGATCGTGGTGTCGAATCTTAGCGCCACCGCGTCAATGGAACTTTTTCTGGTAATGTCATTTCCGTGACGAATATGACGTCGGTGAGGTCTGTGTACTCGGGCATAAAAATCACTTTTGTGTTAAAAAGAGCGGCTATGCGAATCAAGCGACTTTTACGCACTGAATTGATGACGTATTATGCTCATCTCGTTGTGATTGGGTGGGGCCGACAAAATTGAGCGCAAATTAAACGGGGATTGTAAGCTTTCAGAACTAGATATGTGGGCTTAAATTTAGTGCACATTCTTTTTATAGTAGTAATAACGATGGGGCACAATGGAACTTACAAACGAACACGCAAACATAGGAACATTATAGTGCGTACGGCGCACAGTATGCCTTCCGTCGTTGCACAGCCGTAGGGAGCGTTGCATCTGACACGACACTGGCCAACTGACACAAGCGGCACTGCCACTTACGGGACCCTTCCTGTCGAGTCATATCCAATATTTAACGCCACGATTACTATCAATCCTAGCAAGAAAGCCAGGTGCAATTGCTCCGGCTAGAAAACAGCCGTTGGCGGACAGGGGTGCTGAGCGCTATCGTAACGCCATCTGTGAATAAAGACGGTAACCCGGCTAATAAAAATTGTTCTTGCCTTGGCGTCACCTTTGGTCAACATAATAACTTAAAGGAGTACTGACACGAAATTTCAAAGCTGAGATAACTATGTAAAACGCTTCCTTTTTATCAGGAGATATCTCCCAGCAAGTTTCAACAGCAACCGTTCAGCGAAACATATTCAAAATCCATTTTAATCTTCGCCCGCACGAGAAAGCCCAGAGCGGGCCGACGTGACATTATCTGCTACGTGCCCCAAACTGCCGACGTCGGGGCTCCCGTGACGAAGCCGACGCGCTGGCTGTGGTTGGCGCGCGCTGCTCGGGCGTGTGTACACGTCATGGTTTTGGGACTGACGTCATGCTGCCCAGGCCTGTGGGGACGGCGAAGACCTCGGCCGGTCTGGGCGCGCGCGTGCGCTCGCTCGCGCGCGCTTCCAGAGAGGCGGCGATACGGCAAGAATGGTGACGCCATGTCATACATGCTGTCATGGCGGCCGCTCGGCGTTTTTTTTTGTCGAAACCGAAACTGGCACGAATAAACGACGCCGTAAATGAATGTTTACGCGGCGCTCGACCGTCTCATCTGTCATTCTATGATTAGTGGGCTGGTAGGCACGCATAGCAGCGAAAAAAACGTAACATAAAAATTTCGTGTCAGTAGTCCTTTAAGTTTGAAGTACATGCCATTGTTGCCGTCACGAAACACACTATGCCGCGGGAGAATCGGAATTTTGGCTAAATTGTTTAATTTCTTCTTGAATAATGCACCATTTGTTTCAGGGAAAGTGCTGAAGGCACTATAAAACACCAAATATTTCAATAAAAACAAACTTGTATTTTTCTTTATGGCCCGTTTAACTACCGCTATGAACTTCTTTTCCGAAGGCAAAAGCAGCGCGGATGTCCGGATGTCCTGACACTCCCACCACCTTGAATTTCGGTTTCGACACACGTCGAGAGGGTAAATTAAACATCGGGGAAAAGAATTGCAACCATAAGTTGTGGAGAAATAGTTTCACAGGTTGTTGAATTGGTAGCGGCTGCAGTGTTGATGACGCTTAGTTCCTGAAGCATGCTAGCCGTAAGCAGGCGAGATCGCCACGACGTGCGACTGCGTGATTGGTGACGGAGCGTGGGGACGTTTAAATGGCCCACTACCAAGGGTGATGAAGTATACAGAGTATTGATTAAACATTATCACATTCATTGCGCTTAGCATCTTCGCTGGGGAGGTTAAAACTTTGTACGTTCCCCCTTACGTCTCGTATTTCTCGACGCTTTCACCACGGCTCACCGTTCTGAATAGTCAGCAACTACGCCAAGATGAATACTAAAAAAAAAATGCCACGCACCGGTTTTTTCGTGCACTTTTTACTTCGGGCAAAGTAATTTTGTGCACTCCCTCTGACTGCGCCCTGGTCAATCTGTTCTGTTTCCGCCAACCTGTGCAACCCCACGAAACCGAAACTGCTTGACTTGGTTGTCCGCAAGCATATGGATGGTTTGGCCCACAATGTTTTTTAATGTTTGGTGCAGACGCCTGCGTTTTGTGTGTTTGGCGCAAACGCCTGCTTGTTTCTCACGTTAAATTTTAATTTTATTTAGATCCAAGGCTTAATTTGTATTTCTGCATTCAGGAGTCTACTTTCGCACTAAAATTTCATTTTCCCCGGTAGTTCATGCCACAACGATGCACCGCGACGGTAAACGGAGGGATGACGGGCCTCCATAGCGTGCAGCTTTGTGTGTGTGTGTTTTTTTTTTTTTTTCCTTCACCAACCTCGACGTCGACCCTGGGTATACATGCACGACTATACCTGAGCCAGACTGGTCGGCACCCGAAGCCCCCCGGCGCCGCCGATGGCGAGCAAGGTGCCTTTCCCCAAGACCAGGGTCGGGCACAGGGAGGTGAGCGGCCGCTTGAAGGGTGCCATGCTGTTAGCCTGGGCCGCGCCGACCGCGGCCGTCGCAGCACCGCCGCCACCCACGACTCGCGTCGCCGCTTCCAGCTCGCTAAAGTCGGCCAGAGCGTTGTTCATCATCACGCCCGTCGACCTGGACACCCGCATGCTGCCGAACCTGTAGGGACGAGTGGTCGTGCGATCAGGGGCGTTCTTTCGCGCTTTGGCCCTGACTGACAGGCTTCACACTCCGACGGAACTACAGAGGCGATTTTACGGGATGAGGACGGAGCGCTATCGCGCTGAGGCGGCGTCGAAGGTAGGCGTGGGGAGGGCGGAGGAAAAATGACAGATGAAAAAAAGGTCTGCCTCACGCTGTCGCGAGCGACGTCGGCCACAATCAACAATAACAAAACTGAGATGCTGACTCCAACGTTCGGATCGAGCGGTGGCAATAACTACGTGCGAATGGCACCTCTGTCAGGTGGGCGATTTTTTTTTATTTAAAAGCAAAAAAGAAACTCGCGGTTACGTGCACCCTTAACAAAAATTCAAGTAAAAATGTAGTAACGGGTTGTATTTACTAACTCCTTACGAACTTTACTACCCCAGAACGGAATATATATGTCCTGCCATTAAGTATGGAACCTAATTGCTATCGTTACTAGTCTAGACTGTCCACCTAGTAACTGCTGCTTGTTTGATACTGACATTAACTGATAGTAACAAAATTCTCAGAATTATTGAATATAACTGAGCACTTTTTTCACTACAAATCACGGTTAAAAACTTTTTGCAAATCCGCATGCTGACTTGTATATGCTCACATTAGAATGCAAAGTTCTAAATTTATATCCAAAATACAATTTGTTTTTTTTTTGCGACAATCCATCTGACTATCAGAGTACTTTCCGCTGCTAACTATAAAAGCAAGAACAGCGAACGTGTTTCTAAGATAACGAAGTTATAATCGCTCTCCTCGTGCACTTCTTGGTTGAATTGCTCAATTTATTTGTTGTATAAGTGAGATATGTGCGGGTTGAATGTGTCTACGTCGTGCTGTGCGCTCAGCCGATCCAGATTGTCACGCTTAGCTTTCTACTGGGTTACAAATGGCCAGTCAGTAAAACCACTAAGTACCTAGCGGATACTGCGGCAAGTAACTGGTTAGTGTTCTGTTAGTGACACGACCTTTATTTTAAGAGTGTGGCTATGAGAGATCGCACAGCAAAAGAAAAGCATGCGAGCAGGACGTTGCTGGTCAACGTCCAGGGACGTCGGGCATGCTAGGCATAGAGGCAATGGAACTGGCGGTAGCTGCACCGTATGCATAGATCTGGGCAGTATGGACAGGAAGTTAGCGCGGATATTGCGGGCTTCCGGCTTCACTAGACCTACCTCCTCGTGTTGGGGGCGTAATCCCGCTATCACCTCTATCGTCTCGCCTTACTTCCAGAAAGCCGACGGGCGAAGTACTTCCACTAATATCTACGCTCAACGTCGCGCTCGTCGAGCCCAACAGCAGCGTAAACGGCGCTAGCTCAACGCGCGTCCGTTGTTTCCGATGTGTTGGCCAAGCCAGTTAAAATTTAAACAAACAAACAAACCAAGAACGGCTAAGCGGCGGAATCTCCGATAGAGCGCTAACATCGCATTTCCCATAGCGAATCTACTGTCCATTTTTTTAACCCAACGTTTAGTGCATTTTTATAAAACCATTCCGGCGTATGTTTTTAGGCAAAAGGACACTTCAATGCACCTTCATGTACTTATTATCTGCCTGAAATGGGCGTAAAATTTGCTTTGTGCTGCACAATGTTCACATGCACGGGGCGTACCAGCACTGGTACTGGTCTGGCGAGGTGTTACCTATATATAATTTGTCTCAGTCAACGAGTTTTGTTATGGCAACTGAATGAAGGAATAAAGCTTTATTTAAGAAACTATCTGTCCCACTAAAATTGCAAAATGGTTGATCTTGGTCTGTTCCACTAAAATTGCAAAATGGTTGATCTTGGTGAGCGCATACGTCGAAACCTCGTGTGGTTGGTGCGTAGCTTATCCGCACAAAAACAATTATCGGTAGTCATTAGTTCTTGACGGGCAAAGTTATTTTCCTTTCTCGTTCAAAAATAGCGGCAGGGGGGAGGCCCCCCCCCTTTCCCTCTCCGCCAGTGCACTGCATATCCACATCGGCGAATAGCGCTGCAATGTGTTCGGCTCCTCTCATAATCTTAATTCGCCGCACGTATAACATAAAAGTTACGTCTCAAAACTTTCGCAAGCCAGTCTCGGTTCCCAGCTCCACTGGGACGTCACGCTGGCTTGCGCTTACCTCGTAGCCACCACAAGTTCCCGAGGCGGCCGCAAGGGGCGCCAAATACGTGGTTACTTGAATGGAAAGAAAAGCGAAACGCAGCTATGATGAAGCGTCGAGTTCTGTGGGGGTATAACAAATACGAAGTAGTGAGAGCCATTTGAAAAGGAGTAACAGTTCCCGGCCTCACATTCGCGAATGCAGTACTCTGCTTGAAATCAGACGCTCTATTGTGCCTTGAAGTGAACCAGAGAACGGTAGGTCTGCGGAAAGGAAACAAGCTATCCATTCCAATCTATTCGGCTTCCCGAAGCCCTAGGATTGAAAGGTAGTACAGAGGGAGCAAATTTCAAGCCTGTGTAGGCGACTAAAAGAAGATTGGAATGCTGGTGGAAGTAGAGGTGAGAGGGGAATTTCGTCTAGGGCAGCTACCACCTGCAACGGGAAAAATTTATTTTGAGCCAGCCCTAAGAGCACCGCTATAATGAAACCAGTAGCAAAACATGGATATATTAGATTATTTGGTGAGATGACACACCGTCACCCCGTTACAAAGGAGATACCATTGACAATCAATGAATGAAATCAACTTTGTTCAACGAAATTCGAGTTTTAACACGAAAGTGTTTTATGCTGGGGTCCACCAAGATCTGTCTGACGTCATATCAGTCACGGAAATGACATCGCCAGAAAAACTTCAGTCGACGCAGCTGCGCCGGGATTTGAACTACGAACTTTTTCGCCGCAACGGGAGTTACGAAACGCGCTCCCAACTGCACTACGAACAAACGCGTGAACAAGACGTCAAACACGCCTTATAGATCTCCCTTCAGATGGTGCTGCCGTGTAGGAGAGGCGAAGTGAAGTCGGGCATCATGACGCCAATGAGCGTCGACAGTGGGCGACTCCATATCAGAGGCTACGTGTGCAGGAGACGCGCAGCGTGCGCTGCGGAGAAGCCAACTTGCGGATGTCCCCTTCGTGATGCGGTCCGTTGCTCCTTTCGCTGCAGCGGACCATGTGTTCACCAAACGATTCGCTGACAACTCGTTTTGTTTCATTCGCACGGTTGGTTTGCGAGCGCCTGTGGTTTCAGTCGGATTTACGCAATGCTCCGGCGCGTGGAATCCAGTGTCTAACGTTGATGCGTAAAGTGGTGCCATACGGACGAAATATAAATAGCGATGTACAAGTTCATATCGATGCACAATAAACATTCAACTGCGGATCCTGTGAAGGCACATTTTACTTTCGTGTTTTATCGGTTCCTATGAAAGAGGGATCAAGCACATTTTTGGGTAACCTCCCACATGCCTGCATTTTCCTTTCAATTTGGCTGGCACCTCCCAGTCAGAGCGCTGTAACGATGTAGGAGCTCTTTAGTGGTAGCGAACGAGAGGGATGCTGATAGCGGGCTAGCTTAGTGGTGTAAATTCTAGGCCTAGTGGTGAGGCGCCACGAGCCGTACGCGCTGTGAAGCGTGCTGGACACAATCAGCACGTCTCCCGTGGGTGCGTAGAGGATGAGGTTGCTGGTGCCATGGTCCGAACTCGCGTGCAGGGTGGTAGCATACTCCTCGGGAGACAGCGCCCGGTCCCCACGTATGCGCTGCATGGTCTCCCCCGCGTACACCGGCGACACCATGTCTTGCACCTCCTGCGTGAACACAGCAGCATCCCGCCAATCCATTCACGACCAGGGCGAATAACCTAGTAAACGTTTTGGGGACGTTTTGTGGACGTTTTGAGGACGTGGGCGTTTTGGTGTCAAATTTGGACGTGCTTGTCACTACTCTTCTGCAAGTCCTGTGGAATAAAGTTCACCGAGGACGCACCACTGCGCCTCTAAGGGGCACAGCTAGGTACGCCTAGAAGTCACAGGTCACTTATCCAACCTCGAAAATACTGTAAGGACGGCTACATACTTTGCCCGCGGCGGCATTGCGCGTTCAGTCTTAAGGGCGTTGCATTCTGCATTGCAAGCGTGCCTGCTTACTTGATTCGTTATTTGTTGTCCAGGGATTGGTCGATTCAGCGGCTCATCCATCCTTTATTTTCATGTACAGTCACTAGTAATGTAGACCAACCTAGAATCGAGACATATCCGGAGCCTGTTTGGTGGGGCGTTAAAACGGTTTCACAAAGCTGGGGAAGATTGGGGGAACTTTTGTAAAATCGGGTACTTCGTGAAGTTGAGAAACGCAATGCAGGCCAGAGTAAAAAACAAGTTGTCAAAAACATAATGGCAACTATTTTATTTATTTATTTATTTGTTTGTTTGTTTGTTTCTTTGTTTGTTTGTTTGTTTGTTTGTTTAGTAATTCTTAAGGCAATTCTTTGGTTGGCCCTGGCAGCACGGGCATTACATAAACAATGATAAACAGTATTAATCCAAAAAGGATCACAAAGGACTTCTCTAGAACAATGGGCAGACATAATGTCAAAACAAAAACAGCTGATAGAATCATCGTCAACACTGGTAACATAAGACCGTAAACTTAATAAAATGCAGAACACAAAACGCACAAACCCCAACCTAATAAACCAGCAAATAAAACGGAAGAAAAAAAACAGCATAAAATGTAATAGCACCTTAATAACCACAAAATAGCAACCAACAACACAACTGCGGTTTCTACAGATCACAAAAGAAGCGTTCCAACTCTTGCGAAAAATTGTTAGCATTGACAGCATTTGGTGGCAAGTCATTCCATTCACTCACTGTTCTTGAAAAGAAACTATACTTATATGAATTAGTCTTCGCAAAAATGGGGGTTAGGGCGTGTTCGGCAGTGTGCCTTGTTTTTCGTGTCATAGCAGGTTGGACAAGATTTGCCTCATTTAGAGCACTTTTCCGGAAAGAAACTTGTGAAGTAAAAGTAGCCGGTTTATTTTCCTGCGTGTTTCCAGTGTAGTAATATTATTCTTCTTCATAATCAATGATGGCAAATCGCTATCTTATACATGACACACAGCCAGTGTTTCGAAATAATTTCCCACGCATACCTGTCCTACAATCTATCAGGGGTGGGAAGAGGTAATTTAGGTATTTATAAGGCGTTGGTTTTCGGCTCGCCGACTGTGCATTCTGCTCCGACAGGTATCCTCCTGCGCGTACCTTGCGTATGTCGACAAAGTCGTCATCGCCGATTTGCGAGCGCTTGGAGAGTGCAAACTTGAAGGACTCGGCCAGGTAGTGCATGTTGGCCAGCGTGAGCGCGTACTGCTGGTTCGGGCGCGCCTGTTCGTCCAGCTTCTTCTTGGCGTCCATCACGCCCATGATGTAGGCGAGCACGGCGCCGCTCGTGGGGGGCGGCGTAGTGAACAGCACCAGGCCCCCGCTGAGGTTGGTACGGAGCGCGTCCTTCCACACGGGCCGGTAGCCCTCCAGGTCCTCCCTGGTCAGCAGCGATCCCGCCGTCCTGGCCCTGTCCGCGCCCCCTGTACGGAAATGGATACTTTACGGCATGCCGTCACAGAGATGCGGTCGCGCTGACGTCGGCATGGAATGACGTCAAAATAGCAGCGTACGCCGTCTGCGGGTCTTTCTTCAGTGCGTGAAAATATCGGCGGCTAAAGAGTTTCAAAGTATGTGCATACAGTTTCACCACTTTATTTTGAAACTGGTCTATACTTCCACTGCAACGCGACGTTAAGACGACGCGGTGGCTCTACCGTCGGTGGCGACTGCCGTGCTGTTAAAAAAAAAAAAAAAGCTTTACGCTCCCTTTCTAAAGAAAATTGATAGAAGCGCGAAAGCTTTTTGACATCAAAACTGCGCCGAAAGTGCGTTTAAGCCTTTGCTAAATGTGCGTCCAAGCATCGCTGAAAGTACTTCCAATCGCTCGTAAAGCTTTCAGAGACCCAAATCTCAAGCGAGGAACGAACCCATGCGACGATTTTTCAGTTACTGAGTAAACGTATCTACGAATAGTATGAATGTACACCGATGCGTAGTTTATGAGATGAAGGTTTACTATTGTACTCCTTCTTCAAGGTCGATCAGTGTATTGTTTTATGTAAAACCGTTCCTTTTTCGCGATATGCAAGTAACAGTTTTCACGCAATGGATGCTCGGTTTCACGCACGCGCTGTGTGTCCGGAGATCTTATCAGAGTTTTTGGGTCGACCGTAAGACGCCACTGTGCGCGCAGTGCGCAGTCGGTGGGCGTCGGTAGGTGCGCGGAGCAACCATTTCTGGCTGTTTTTGCTCAACTGAGCAAGAAGCTGTTGCCGGTGGCCAGCTACATCGCTGGTCCGTTCCATGATGATCATGTCTACGCGGCGGTCGTCGTAACAACCAAGCCATGTACAGGGGCTGTTTGATTGTAGGGTTTAACGCGCCGACGCAACGCAGGCGATGAGGCGCGCCGTAGTGGAGGGCTCCGAATTAATTTTGACCACCTGGGGATCTTTATCGTGCGCCGAAATCTCGTACACACGGGCGTTTTAAGTGCGATGCACTTTATAAGCGACCCTGAATCCGCCGTCCGCATTGCTCCTCCTCCTTTCCCCTAGCAACGGCGCGAGGAGCGGAGAGGAGCGTCTGTAGCAACGGCGCAGCGACGTCACACCCCACGTGACCCGCGCGCGCTCCGCCTCCCGCGCCGTGGCTGCGCGCGCCCGCGCCGGCTCCCGCACCGCTCCTCGCGCCATGACGTCACACTCCCACGTGACCGCGCGCTGGCGCCTTTGCGTCTGCTCCCCCTCTCCTCGCTCCGTGACGTCACATGCTCTGCAGCTGGCGCGCCTATCCCCCCGTTAGGTTTGCACTCACCCTCGGCGCGCGCCTCTCCCATCGCCTGACAGCTCCCCCTCGCCGGTACTGCGCCTCTCAAGGCGATGGCAGAATTACTACGCCGTGTACTCTCGGCGCAAGAAATGCATTCGCACTTCCTCACGATTCCCTTCGGGGAGGTGGGGGCAATTTTTTGCATTTCGCCTCCATCAGAAAAGCGGCCGCCGCGGCCGGGAATCGAACCCGCGACCTCGTGCTCCTTAGCCTTAGCCACTGAGCCATGTACAGGGGCCGTTAGAAGTAATTGGAACACGGGAGCTGTGGCCGAACAGGCCGAACTAAGGCCCTTAAAATTACTCAGGCCGAACCGCAGAGGGGTGCCGTGTAGCCACACCACTGGTAAACGAAAGGACGAAAACACGCATGCGTAGCATACTGGTCTCGGCGATGGCGCTGATAGCAGAGACACATTTGACGTCTTTGGCACACTTCCAGCGCACGCGAGCTGCCGGAGAAGCGCCGCTATGACAGGAACCTGCAGTGGCAGTTTTTTAAAAACGATAGCCCTTCTTAAATGCCAAAATGATGGTCTGTCTGTCTGTCTGTGTGTCTGTCTGTCCGTCTGCCCGTCTGTCTGTCTGTCTGTCTGTCTGCCCGTCCGTCCGTCCATCCGTCCGTCCGTCCGTCCGTCCGTCCGTCCGTCCGTCTGTCTGTCTGTCTGTCTGTCTGTCTGTCTGTGTAACTCGATTCAGCCACCCGGCCAAAGCGAAACAGAAGTTGCACAAAGTTTATATACCCACAGCCAAATATAAACGCCTAAGCCCGGAGGCAATGTTCCTATTTGTCAACATTGTTGACCAAGAACAAGACATTTCGGAAATGTGAGGCAGAAAATACATAACTGATATCTGCGGTGTTACGTTGTAAAAAATTTTTGGATGCTTGATTTTCGCGATACCAAATGAAATACTACATCCGCTGCAGAAAAAAAAAAATTCACTCCGTCGCCTGCTGGCGCCCGCGCTACTATAGCTTCTGGCGGCATTTTAAGAAATCAAACGGCAACAGTTACGAAAGGTTCTACTAGATACGTTCTACGTTCCGCTTGGAACGCACGTGGAAAAGGGCAACGTGGTTGTATAAACGTTGAAGTACGGTACCTCGATTCACGCGCATCTCCGCCGAACGGCAGCGCTGGCATCGAGGCACCCGGCCTGGGGCAGCGGAACGCGGTAAATTTAAATTGACTTTAACAAACCTTTAGCGTGTTTACCTTGGGAGGAATGCGACGGGAGAGGAACAGCATGAGAGGTGAGCGGGAAAGCGAAGGGAGGCATTTATTTGGCAAACGTCGACGAAAGACTATCGTCTTTTGTCGACATTTGCAACGAAGGGAGTAGATCCGCAGCCAATTTTTTCTTTAAAATTTTTTAGTTGTGTATGCTATCAGCGCCATCACCGAGACCAGTATTCCACGAAGAATGCACGAATACAGGTTAAACGAAGTTGTTTGAGAGGTATAGGTGTGCTATCGCTGTCGGCAGGCGCGCGTGCGTGTTCGCGTCCTTTCGTTTACCATTCTTGCAGCTACACGGTGCTCCTATGCGGTTCGGCCACAGATGTCCTGTTCCAATTACTTCTGACGGCACCTGTACGTAGACAGAATAAGAAGCCGTCTGGGCGGGTTGCATCAAGCAAAGGCGGCGGCGGCGCTGGGTGGGCCTAGGCTGACTCGCCGTATGCTATCAGTTCCTTTCGCGCTCTCGTGGTGTGCAGACGTTTTTCTCTGAGTGTGATCTGTAAGTGCACAAATTATGAGTGGTGAACAGCATAGCATGGAGTGTGTTGGCATCGTAGGCAGCCGTTTATGCTCGTAATTCTTCCGTGTGGGCTACTTAAAGACGAAAATTTTGGTCTGTCTGTATCTCGATTCAGCCACCCGGCTTACAGGAATTCTTGAACAAGTAATGTATGTAAGCTAAACCTTTGCAAACTGCTAAATGTGGTACCAAGCTTCACACTTGTCCACGTTGTTGAGCAGTAAGAAAACATACGGCATATTTGAGGCAAAAATGAATACATAACTGCTACTAGCAGTGTACGTTTACTTTAAAATAAATGGCTGCTTGTTTTTTTTTGTGTGTGTGATCACAGATAAAAAATACACGTTGAAAACCATGTTAGCTCCTTTGAAGAATTCCTCTACCTGCCCCCAAGCTTCTACAAGCATTAGCAGCCCCTCTTAACATAGCCATCGTCCAGACCCCAGGTCACGCCTCCCTCCCCGGGAACGAGGCAGCCCACGCTGCGGCCCGTGAACTCCACTACCGGGCACTCCCTACGAGGCCGGACGACTTGGACATCATGAAAGACACGCTGCACCCACTACCAGCCACCTGCTCCGATATCGTAGCGCACTACCACCGCACCCGCCGAGAATACCGACCTCCACACCCTACACTAACAAACGAAAAATCCCGCATCTGGCGACATCTCCAAAAAAATACATTCTAAAACGTCACCATCCTGTCTCATATCTCCCAAAGGCGTTTGACCTATACAACTGCCCTGATTTCCACACCCCGCCACAACTCCCTACCTCGTATTCTTCTGCCCACACCACCCCTCCCCACTCCTCTCACCTACTCCCGAGCAGTGGGAATGTGCGCTGACCAGCCCTAACCTGCAGGCACCAGCCCCGCCTTCAACACCCGACGCCTGACAAGAGCACCACCCTCCAAGTGTGCACCACACTGCAAGGCGTGCTTTCAAAGCGTCACACCCCGGCGATGGCACTTCGCTACGAAGCGGCTGCCCTCTTACAGGACAAAGTAAGAGGCCGCCTGAAAATATATACAGACGGCTCCATCCTTCCAGCGACCGGAAGCGCCGAGGCTGCCTGCACTGCCCAGGAGGTCGGAGTACCCAGGACCTGCCGTCTCCCTATTCCCCGCATCGTCAACCACTGCTGAACTGAACTGGCTGGACTCCACCTGGCTGCTGGCATGCTCCTGAAGCCAGACCGCCTGAGCCCAGCCGCAGTCATCTTAACGGACTCGAGGCCAGCCCTTCTCCAGGTGCTGGAAGCAGACATGCCGATGAGCCGCAGTGGTCACGTCGAGCGCTCCCTGGGGACCAAGCTGCACGCAGTGACTTCCCGCGGCAGCGAGGTCACCATTCACTGGCTGCTCTCCCACTGCGGCAAGGAGGACAACGAGGAGGCAGACATCCTTGCCAAGGGAGCCCACGACCCTAGCTTCCACCCCGACGTGCACATCCATCAGCGCTCTCGATGGGACACGGGCTGTGCTCATACCCACCATTCTACGCGACCACCCTGACGACCGAGTTGCCTGCGGGAACCGGCCGCAGCCACTGCCACACTGCATAGAGCCCCGAGAACGGGCCCGCCTTCTGAGTCTCCGTCTTCACAGCTCAAACACCTCTGCCAGGCTCCACCATCAGGGACTCACAGACTCTCCTGCCTGCAGCAACTGCTCGGTGCCCGAAACCATCAACCTCCTCCTCCGCCTCTGCCCGCATCATGCCGCGGAAGCGGCATGCCGACGCCTGGGGCTGCCAACCACCAGCCTCTAGGCGTTGCTCTTCCCGAGGGGCCCTGACATGACGACAGTGCGGACCTTCCGGAGCCTTCTCCACTACCTCGAGGCCATGGGGCTGAACCAACGCCTCTGGCCACCCCTAGAACCGTTTCAGCTACTTTTCTTCTCTCTCTCTCTCTCTCTCTCTCTCTCTCTCTCTCTCTCTCTCTCTCTCTCTCTCTCTCTCTCTCTCTCTCTCTCTCTCTAATTACTTTCATTTTTGTTCTTTCCTTTCTCTCACAACCACCGTTTTCCCGCATTTGCCCCTCCCCCCTCACTAAGTTGAATGCAGGTGTACCCTTATAATGGCAAAATAATATCCTTGGTCGCACTTTCCGTTTCTTATTATTGAACTACCACCTGCCGGACCAGCAAAACCTGATCCTGCGAGCCACCCGAACAGCGTCAGCAGGCGGCTACCTGGACTGAGGCGGCCGTCCATCTGCTCTAAATGTGTAAAATAAACGCTTATTCCTTGTCCTCATGCCGCAGTGGTTAGAAGGTAGCGGATGACGCGTGCTCACCGCCGGAGCTAGTCGCCTTGGAGTCGCCCGCCTCGAGGTCATCCATGATCGTGGCGGCAAGGCTTCTTTTGGTGGTGAAGTCGCTGTAGAAGCTGCGGAAGCTGGTCTCCGCCAGGGTCTTCAGCGTGTGCGACAGCTCGGAGTTTCGCATAACCTCGCCCTCCCGGTACAGATCCTTCGTGCGCGTGTTCCAGAAGATGGGCCTGCGACGCACCGTAGTCACATGCACTCCTTCCCACCGGAAGAAGGCCCTGCTGGGCGCCGCCATTCCCTACTGTCGCGAACGACTCAGCGGTAGTAGCATCATAGAGTGTCATAGTAAGTACAAACTGCGCCTGGGAATCCTTGTCGTCATGGGAGATTATGGGAAGAGTACAGCTTCTGGCTTGGGCTTGGCATGTCGTTTAGAGTTTTCTTGGATTTGCTTTTTTCCCTATGCATTGTATGTCATGGCCTCCTTTATAAAGCAGAGACAACCGTTCCGAGAGACTCTTAGTAAAAGGAGTACGCTTTACTTCTTTTTCCTTAGCTTCAAAACGGCGTGTTTTATTTTCTACCGATATAATAAAACCCTTCTATTGGCATTTTTGTGGCACCGTGTTTGAATTCACGGCTATTAAATCATTTTAATCCGCGCAAATGACGCAAATAAAGTGAGCGTATGCCGTCATGAAGCTGCACGACTACACGAACCATCTCAATGTGAGCCGCATAGACGCTAGCACTAGATTCCTCTCTAGCGTATCCTGCAAGAAACTGAGTGGCGTTAGGAAACACTTAGGGCTTAAGGTAACTGTTCGATTCAAAGCTCCGAAGTTCGCAGCTGACGAATCGAGTGATATGGCGTTTGGTCGGCTGGTACTTGGGTTTCAGATTCGTGCTTTCCAGACATTTACATTGGGACCCACAGCAATGTCGATTAAAACTGGAATGACTACGGCGAGCAGTCAAAGCGGTACAACGTAGCCGTGTGCTGCCTGAGAAGTTGGCACATGTTTGCTGCAGGCGTGCGTCTTGCCTGTTTCCCAAATTATGTGCAAGTGAAGCGCGTGGACAAGAGGGGTACGCTATTGTTCTATTTCTAAATGCTCGGCGCGCAGCGTGGAAGCGGTAATAAGCTTGAGTTGCTACAGTGAACAAGCAGCGATCCACACGTAATCTCTGAACGGCCAAAATGATGACGGGCAACCACATTTTCTGCGGTTCGTAGCAGGCATTTTCCTGAGGATGACCGTGCGGAAGAAGAAATTCGGAGATTGGGGAAAAATTCACTTTTTTTCAATTGTTTATTTTTCACCAAAACAATACACCAGGTGAAAAATGGTGAAAAAATGGCGGCCGAAAAGAAAACTGCAATAAAGCAGCTTGACCGAGCTCCGGCCGCCGTCAACAAGCAGCAAAGGAGAAGTGCAAACACGAGACATACATACATACTGTTAGATGATGCATTTCCTACTCTGTAACATTTAACACAGGGACAAAAAAAAAGAAAAGAGAAAGCGAGATAGCTGAGGAAACACGGTAAAACGTAAATAGAAACAGTATTTGTTCACTTTAGAAAAATATAAATGAAGGTGTGCACCGTAAAACGAGATAAAAGCAACGTGAATATTCAGCAATGTAGCGCTTCTCACATGTAAGAACAAGTACATAAAATGCAAACAGGCAACGCGGTGAAATTTCAGGACATGGTATCTAAGAGTTCCAATGACACATAACATTTGTACGCAAGAGTGATAATGCATACATGAAAGTGACACGAATAATATTTCCTGCGTTCAGGGACACGTTTTCGCAAGTAAAATTCAAATAAAGCCATCACAACGATAGTTCCAACATGCTGTAGTCACTCATAGATAAAGGATCGATGCAGTGCTTATAAAGCTCATTTAATGTGTTGGATAAAGTGTCGCATAATCTCTGGTGCCCATATTCTGTGCGTGAGAATGGTACCTGCCAAGGAATTCGACATCGACAGGAGTATGGCAAAATCTTTTTTTGTAGCTTAGCTAATTCCATAAATACCGCTAATTTACCCTGTACTGCATTTTTATAACTTCTAGTTAGTTTTTGATGATATCGTTGAAATTCTCGGACTATCCTATTTTTATTGAACAATTCGTCAGTGTGTGCATTATGTGGAACATTTTCAATGGCTCGGACTGCCAACGACGCTATAATATCAAGCAAGTCAGTTAATGAAAGCGGTGCCAGCCATTTTCGTTGTTAACGTGACGTAAGGGCTTGCATTTGTGTGATGCCCTGAAAAGTAATGAGTACAGCATGCTCCCAGATTCAATGCGGGCGATCCCCATGTCCTGTTGTAGACAGAATGCCACAAAATGTTGACGCGCAGAAATAATTGTAAGTGCCCAAACGACATCTTCGCATCTGCAGCTGTAGTTAAGCTTGATTTTACCGACAGGTTTAATAAATGACGGTGTCGTACAATTTATGCGAGGCTTTGATACAATTAAATTCCTAACTATATTATTAAAGCGCCTAGTGCAGTCAGAACTCCACGTTAGGTGAGATTTATGAAACGTGACCAGCGTGGTTACACTGTTTAAAGCTACTTGGGCTCCTACTTTATAGTAAGCGCAATTTCAACAGCACAGCTATTTCAGCTTTTAGTTCCGCCGTCCAGCTTTACCAGAAAAAAAAATACCATGAAAAAATACCGAGCCAACGTGAGCGAGAGCCTCGCGAGGAGCGCCCGGCGTCGGCCAGCTCGACCTTCGAGAACACTCGAACCAGCGTTCGCGGCGTGATCTCTCGTTTGCTCTTCTACTCGCCAGTTCACGTGCGTTCGCACCTGAAGTGGGGAACACGTGGCTTCTAGCGCGTGATAACGCGGCCCACTTTGTGAGAGGTGGGAAAGGCTGCGTACAAAACGATACGAAACTGCCAGTCATGAGAACTTCCCGCAGCAAGTTCGGACATCCATGTGACGTGTAACAGCCGGGTCTCCGACGAAGGGAGAAGGGCGGCCAGCTCTGCTGTTTCCCAAGCCTTGCACTACTAGTGAAAGCTGCGCCAATTTTTCGTAGCGTAAGCTACACTGGCCGAGGTTGAGCAGTTTCGCGTGGCTACTGGAGAGCCTTGCTGCGCATGCGCGAGGAGCAGTGACGTCTCGCGACGCACAGCTGGCGCGCCGGAGCCGCCGCCGCCATTGGATTGGATTCGACTGGATTGGATCGGATTGGAAATCGGTTTAGCAGCAGTAAGCATGATAATCAGCTAATCCTAGACAACCAGGAAACCTAAGAATAACCAGCTGAACCTTAGCTCACGCTACGCGTATATCCTGGCATAGCCGAGCTAAGCCACTGCTATTTTGTTTTTCGTTCTGGCTGCGACTGCCCTGATTTCGTGTACTTGTGTCCTCTCCTCGGGAAGACAGGCGGACTATAGCGGGCTTACTTGAGCGTTTCCTCGCGCTTGATGTCCTCTCCGAAGTGCAGGATTGCGTCAGCCAGTGCCTCGTCCACCTCTACGCCCTCGGAGGCCTTGAGCGCGGCGTCCGTGAATAGCTTTTCCCAGGGGAACGTGGTGCCGATCTCGGAGAGCAGCGCGTAGTAGCCGTAAAGCGCTCCGGGGACGGCCACCGACTTCCACCCTGCACGGGCCGAGTACACCCAGAGATGCCGAAGTAAGAGCACGGCCGCTCGATGAAAGAGTGGCAAGAGAAACACCACAAAGGGTCGCGCACTTATCCCTTCCGCGCGACTTGTTAACTGTCACGCGATTTGTTAGACGAACCTAATTTACTTCCCGGGTACTGATATCTAGCTCTTTTTCAAACGGGGCACTCATACAAGCGACAAGGGGGGAGGGGGAGGGTGGGGGTCCGAATGATCACCCTGTAGGCAGTCTCCCTGCTTATCTGGGAAGGGTTTGAAGAAAGCAGCGTTTAGCGTTTAGTAAGAATAGGCAACATCGCTGACTCAAGCATCGCTTAATACATTTTCTTGATGCGCTAAAAAGCCTCATTTCGTCACGCACGGAGCGCAGGCTGTACTGTCTAGCTACTGTGTAACTTGTTATATCCTAGTGGTGTATTATTCGCTTTAAAAAAGGCCTCTCGAGGGGACATGAATCCCAGCAAGATGTGCGCACTCAGGTCGCATTCTTCGAGTGTCACTGCCATAGAGTGCTGTGAAATTTGTCCATACCACGGCTTTAACAGGCCCATATATAAGTAAAACTCGATAAACCTCAAAGCGCGACGAACGGAAGTTGAAAGAATCACACACCCTTCCGTCTAACGATACCGGTGGTTGAACGCGAAGCTTTCTCGGGATGGATCCCTTGGATGGCCAATCCCACACTGCGAGTATGTGCTACTCTAGAGGTACGCACCACTTTTCTAGAATACCCCCAGCAACGCTCGGGTGTGCATTCCGTAGGGCTAACGTATGGGCTTGGGGTGTACGGCGCGAATCGGTACCTGATGCTTGGCGTTCGCATAGAACACGTCGAAATGGAGCAATCGGACAGACGCCGGCTTTATAACGCAAGGGACGAAGGTTCGGTTCCGGCCACGGGGAGCGCTTTTCCTTTCACTTCACCCACTATCATTAATCATCATCGTCAGATTGATGGCTTTTCTGCAAAGCGTATTTGTTCACAAAAAACGGCATCAGTGAGAACACTAAAGCTTTAAAATCGGCCCTAACTCTTTTGGGGAATTACCGTTTGGCCTCCAAAACAGTGTTCAGTAAATATTTTCATACTCCGCAAGCATATTAGGTGTAGGGGCGCATTTCTTTTACCCTGTTTCGCCGAGGCGTACTACCGAGCCACAAATCTCCGTTTCATGAACCGTGAAGTTGGGAAATAAAGAAAGATTGACGCAGCTTTCAAGTAATTCGGAGCGCCACTCGATTCCATTAAATTCTTGTTGTCGTAGGCCGATGATGTTGTAAGGTCCTCAGGCCTTACACGTTGTACCTTCATTTCAAAAGTTCAGTGCGCTGTGCTACTCAACAGGAACCTAATCTTACGTATTTTACCTAATTTTATCGCACTCGGGCCGTCAATTTATCATTTCAAAGTGTTCGTTTTATGTTGATCTTTTTGCAATAAACTCATACGAATCAGCTCAGGTCGCTGTTCTTCTAAGCCATGTCATCTGTACTCCAGCATGTTCGCAGTTCAAGAACAACAAAATAAAATTCGGATGCACCTACTAAAAATTAACGTTAGCGATTCGCCACTGTTCAAGATGCTGAAAGGTGGGCGCCAAAACGAAAGCAACAGTTAGAATTGTTATTACGCTATGCAGCGACCAATATTGCAAACTGGGTGGGGTGGTCTGCCATATTTCAAGAAAACCGGCGCACAGAATACGGTGACCAGGAGAGAGAGAAGATAAAATAGAGTGCTGTCTTTGCAAGCTTTCGCCGCACTCAAACCTTTTCACACTTCTAGATCCCGCGAAACCTGTGTAAGCCAGTACTATAGGCGACCTTAGGGAAATGACGAAAGCATTGACGTCAAGGAAAGTGATAGCAGCACCCGCCTGTACATGTGTTCGACAAGTGCAAGCGCTGCTCGTGCAAGAATAGTGACACCACGTTCTTGAGTGACGTGTGCTTCCACTCCCGAACACAAGAATGCTGTTATAATGTTTCGTGTATATAGCTCCCTTAAGGCAGCAGAGTTGCACGTCCATCTGCCATCTGGAGTTAGCAAAATCACACCATCTCCACGCCGTGAACGATGCCGAGGGTGCGAAGCACTGGGACGCAAGTGCTTTCGTTCCCATCCATGGCGGAAAGAGGATGCGTAATGACGGAGCGCGCACTTATATAGGGAGGCGAAGCTAAAGTTTGCCGGGCGAGGGAAGCGCTGCCCTCTCCCCGGAGGGGGAGTACGCCGGGCCGGCGGTCTATTCGGCACGTGCTTTTTTCGCTGCGCGCGTGCGGCATTTCTCGCGATAGGAAGAGGGCTGGGTGAAATTTTCTTTCGACTTATGAAAGCATACACATTAGCAGGTGTCCAGTATGTTCGGTTTACACGTAGAGTAGTTACTGAGTTCATTTTTGTCGACGTTTGTCTTGTCGTCTGCTACAGACGCGCCGCCTGCTTCCCGCCGCTCGACCGGCAGACTGCCCCACGATTTTAAGGGGGGAAACGCGTTGTTCGGCGGTCGTCGGTTGCTCTTTTCTTCTGCAAGGCGACAGCTGTTCAGCTGGTCACAGCGTACTTTTCTCTTGTTTGTTACTCCCTTCGCGTGCTCGCGCTTCTGACATCCGGACTTTCTGGACTGCAGAAACACTAACGCTTGCAAGAAATGTAAGATAAACGTGATTGATTATGGTTCATAGGTTATTTCTTACTCTTGAAACAATCAGCTGCATCCTATAAAAATGCATTAGAAAGGCACACGCCGCATTTCCATTTTACTTCTCCTTGAAGAAATTTTTGTTTGCAATGTTTGTCACCCGCTTGGAGTACAAGTATGGGTTAGCGTGTCAGTTCGCGGAAACAACAGAACAGCTTGTGGCGTATAACTTTTAATTACTATAATATACAGAATTTGATGTATACCTCTTCTAATTACCAGTATTGCTAAATGTGGGAAAAAGGCGAACAACGCAGCAATCGAGTCCAGAACACAAGTCACAATGACAAGACGGACCAGAGCTACTACACCCAGGTAAATCGCTAGAAACTATTTTTTTTTACCCATGCAAAATGTCAACCTATTGTGTTATATTTGGACGATATCGAACGGCACCAGCTAAACAACTCCGAAGTTCATTTATTATAGCAGAAAACAATCATTGGCAGCATGCAGTAAAAAAAGTGTAGAGGGGAGGACTCGTTAGAACACTAGTTTGCATTTTCAAAGCCGGGTAATGTAAACTGAAAGCACACAGATACAAACAAAAATGTGTCAACTTATTTCACCTTTCGAACCGCAGTGATCCATGCTTACCGTCTATCCTTTTGGTGCGCTTTCGCGGGGAATATGCAGAATTTAACGAATGGATCCTCTTCTTTCGCCTTGTTACTGTCGTGGCAGCTGACCATGCAACAATGTGGGGTTATTTTTTCGCTTTCAGTTTCATCTTTTCGTTTAGGGCTAGTGAGGAGTGTTCCCGCCGCTCTTTGTACGTGCTGGCTTAAGTGTCTCGCGCAGCCGGCGGTCTCTTTGTCGCATTCGTGAGAGGAGGCTGGATGCCTCAGGCGGTGCGGGAGACAGCGCGAGCTGCGCGTGCACTTGCCAGACGCGGAGGAGCGGGCCGGGAGGCGTTCGAGCGGCGCGTAGCAGGCGGCGCGTCTGTAGCAGACGACAAGGCAAACTTCGACAAAAATGAACTCAGTAACTACTCTTCGTGTAAACCGAACTTGCTGGACACGTGCTAATGTGTATGCTTTCATAAGTCGAAAGAAAATTTTACCCAGCCCTCTTCCTAGCGCGAGAAATGAAGCACGCGCGCAGCGAAAAAAGCACGTGCCGAATAGGCCGCCGGCCCGGCATACTCCCCCTCCGCGGAGAGTGCAGCGCCACCCGGCGATCGTTCCGGAGCCTATGCGCGTTGCAATTCAACTCCGTTTTCCGAAAATTATACTTGGAATTAGCGTTGAACTGCACGAGCCAGTTGTTATACGTTGAAGTCACCGACAAGTATAAATGGGGCGCTGCTCCACGCCCCATTCGAACGGGGCGTCGAACCTGCACTTTGATCTCGTGTTTCGCGTAGCACCCTCTCGTGTAGCTCGCTGTACTCGTGTTTGCGCGTAGCGCCCTCTCGTGTAGCTCGCTGTAGTTGGGGAGACACCGTCGGACGGCGGACGGATATCGCGAGGTCTTAAGGTGCTTCGCACCTAAAATCGTGCGGGAAAGCCACTCGTTGCTGCTGCCAATTGCAGTGCCGGTTGCAGCGGCGTGGCGAAGTCAGCGCGAGCGTGTGCTGCCGACTGCCCCAGCCGCTGCGCGGGGCAGCCGCAGTCGCTGACCTTCGCACAACTGGAGGAGGAGTTTGGTGCGCAGCACTGAAAGCGGGATTTCCTGTCATGGTAGAAACAGCAGGTGCGGCCGCTAGTTCTAGAAATGAGACCCGCGACTCTGACGAAGCTCGAAGCTCATACAGTAACTCTAGTTACAATCCGCACAAGACGCCATCTGTTGAGCCGTTTTCTTTTTTGACACGTATTTCGTCCTCAAGCTAAGCAAACCTCGGTATCGTCCTTTCGGGGTCCCGTGTACTTACACCAGCTAGCCCAACTCAGTAATAATAGGTGGTATTCATTGAAAAGTTTAGCTGTCAATTCCTTCGCTTGGCAACACTGGAAACGGCCACAGACATGGCTGATGCGCCACGGGCCTGGCGCGGCTTGTGCCACTGTGCTCGCACGCGTCAGAAAAAAAAAAAACACCGGCGTTCGTCGTCTGCTCCGTTTCAACCCGATTCTCAACGGTGGTGTCAACAGAGATGTTATTAGTCGCACACGCATTGGAGTCGAGGCATTACTTTGCGTTCGGTGGGGTGGAGTGTGGAACGTCCGACACAAATCATGTGCTTAGCACGGACAAGTACCGCCATCCCGCGGAGCCCGACGTAACCAGTAACGGCGCCCACACATGGTTGTCTACAGGGGTGCCTGGCCAGTGAATACAAGCTATAGCGAACTCCTTTTTTTTTCAGATAACATATTAGTTGACCTGGCAGCTACACCTTTTCTGAAACCAAGTACCTCTCGCCCTTAAAAAAAACATCACAGATGTTAGCCGCACAGTTCAAGATCTCCGCTAAAAGTTCAGACCTATACAAACACTGAAGAAGCTTTGTAATGACCGGAACGCAATCCGAAAGGCAAAAAAGAGCTTGCGGCATTCGACAGAAACGAATTTGAATGAGCTCACCCTTTTGAAACGCCTTGCTGTCGGTGAAGTTGTCCCGCCGTGCCGCTCTGGGAGCGGTCTCCGTGGCTATAAGTACTCGGGCTCGCCTTGACACGCTGCAAAAATTCCCCAGAAAGAAGGCGGCGCTGAAGACAGCCCTTGAATGCACCGCGGCTTACCGAGAATGCAAGAATCAGCAGCCGTAGGCATACTGACGGCGCCGACCCAACACTTAAATCGCTAAAGGCGAGCCGATGAAAGGCCTGCCAACCCCGCAAGACGTCGGTCAAGCTGTCTGCCGACCGTGCCAATTTCGACGACAGGTGAAGCTTCCTTAGCTTCGCCTGTCGTCGAGCTTCGGAGGTGGTTCCACAATACGAAACTGGGTTTCGTTAGTAATGTGCGTGGTGGAATATGGTTTCATCAGGACTTGTCCAGGATTAAGGAGATAGATTCCATTGCCGCAGTTTTGTGAAGGAAACGGGGTGTAATGTCATGGCACATGCAAATTGCCGAAGCTTTCATACAAAAAAATTAAAGCCGTTCCACTCAATCTGAAAGCTGTCGGAACTGTAGAGCAGTGATTCGTCATAATATGCTGTACCGCCGTTACCCGCTCACTGCTACCACCCAATGCAATCCAAATTTCCCGCCTTGGCAGTGCTCGCGCGCTCCCTGCCTGAAACTGCGCCAGTGGGAGTTCTGTTCTTTTCGTGCTAATTTCGTATGCTGGAGCCTTTCTGCGTCATTTCCAACGCGCCATTTTTTTCTTGCGCGGCTGGAGCCATTCCGCGGCATTTCGAACGCGCCATATTCTTCTTGCGCGTGGAGCCTTTCTGCGTCTTTTCTAACACGCATTTTTTTTTTTTTTTTGCGCGGACGCTTTTTTTTTGCTTGCTATAGTAAAAACCAACCCAACGAGCGTTCCGAGCTAAATGACACGGGCGCTGCCGCTTAATTACGTATATTTTGCCTCAAATGTACCTATAGTTTTCTTTGCGCTAAACAACGGGGAGATGTTGGACAAACGCCAATGGTTCATGAGTTTCGAACGCTTATGACTATATAAACCGCTTGGCTTTCGAAGCATCTGGGGTACGCCGCGAACGAAGGCGTTACCACGTGACGCCCTGTTGCTCTACTTGGGTCCAGCGAGCGAGCTACGACGACAAGGCGAACGCTTAAAGTGTTCTGTACTTTAAAACTAAACTTTCGTCGATGTCTAAACCGAGCGGAGTCGCTTATCTGCCGTACCCGCACCAGTTCGAGGATCTCGAGGACATCAACGAACGACTCCTTTAACGAAGAGCACTGCTGACGCAGGTCCGAGGACTAAGTGATGCTGCGGGAAACTACGTGCCATTCTGAGCGAAGTTGTGCGTGAACTAAACAAATGAGTGCATCGGCCTTCACTTGTTAAACAGTGCTAAAAACACTCTATTCCTCCTGGTATTTTCTATTTTATTACATTTTATTTTTTCTTCAGCTAGCGCATTTCGATCACTTGCGTATTCTACTCCAGTGAGGCGCATTATGACAGCCACGATTACGGCATCGGCTCGACTTAAACTTAACAAAACTTGAAAAATTAAAAATGAGAAATCTTGGCGATTTTCCAGCTGTAGCTTTCTTGCTGATGGCAGTTATTGCAGGAGCAGTTGCTCTGAAATTATTCAGTGTAGTGTAACATAATTTCACACAGCTGATACCGCGGACGGAACTTGCCATGCGCGCAGTTTTAGAACGTTGCCCTGCCATGTTTCAGAGCCATGGAAACTATTCTATTGAAATGTGCGGGCAGTAATTTTGGCCAACGAATTACGCAAACACTATTCAGAGTCTTGTAAAGTATTTTACAGTGTTTATAATACCCGATGATGATGATTCCTATTGGTTTCCCCTTTGAAGCGGGGTGATGGCATGTCATCTTACCAAAAAGGACTAATATAACCATGTTTTACACTCTTGGTTTAATACTAGCGCTGCTTAGGGCAGGCACTAACGCTTATTAGGCCCGAAATACTTTCTTTTCCCTGCTACAGGTGGTAACTGTTCTAGGCAATATTCCCCTCTCTGATTTTCGTCCACAGGCATTCTAATCTTCTTTTCGTCCCCTCGACAGCCTTGAAGTTAACTTCCTCTCTGATACCCTTAAGTCCTAGGGCTTCTGGAAGCCCAATATTCCCTTCATGTAGATTTGGATGGATACCCTCACATTCTAACACTATGTGCCGCATAGTTTCTGTTTCTTTTCCGCAGACCACGCATACCCCATCATTTTGTGAATACTTCCCCACAAAACTCTTAGTTCGCAGGCAACCTGCTCTAGCCTCAAAAAGCAAAGCACTGCCCTGGGAATTATCGTAGAAATTTTCCTTTCTCATGTTCATCTTCTCAGCCCTGTACATCTCTAACGACGTTTTAGCCTCCATTTTTTCCCGCCATTTATTCGTTTCAATCTGCCTTGCCTCTTTTTTGATTACCTTGGCTGTTTTGGATTCCCCACTGTTCTTTCCGTATTTCATCGTTAGCCTTCTAGTCTTTCTTAACCACTGCGTGTCCACGCTTTTGAAGTATAGGTGCCTGAAAACCTTAGCTGCCCACCTTCGTTGATCCATTGCCCTCAACCTCATCTCAAAGCATATTTTACTCTGAGCTTCTCTAACTTCAAACGACGCCCAGCCCATATCTCCCTGAACTGCTTCGTTAGTTGTTTTTCCATGCGCGCCTAAGGCCGAACGTCCTACCGTTCTCTGGTTTACTTCAAGGCCTGATAGAACGTCTGATTTTAAGCAGAGTACAGCATTCGCAAACGTGAGACCCGGAACTATTACTCCTTTCCACATTCCTCTTACTACTTCATATTTGTTATACCCCCACTGATCTCTATGCTTCATTATAGCTGCGTTTCGCTTTCCCTTAACCTTAAGTTGCTCCTCGTGAGTACTTAAGTAGTTATCCCCTTCGTTTATCCACACTCCCAAATATTTATATTCCTTCACTGTAGGTAATTCGCCTTGCTGGATAGACACTACGTCGGTGGTGTCTATCCAGCTACGTCGGTGGTGTCCACCCAACTCGACTCCTTACATTATGCGAAGTATCATTTCTTTGTTATGGTTTTACTAGGTTACTGAGCGGTCGGAATGCCGAGCGAGGAAGCTGAGAATGTCTCGGGAAGAGCCTGAAGAGATCTCCCCTTTAACCATGAGCGCTATTTGTATGTGAACTATAGTTATCTGGGGGTTTCGGTTTCGGTTTTGATGTCCAGTGATTCTACCACCAGGGGGCTAACCCCAGTGTATATATATGACGTCACTGAATAAATTATTATTTTTGGCTGGACTCTTCCACTCGAGCGTACGTCTCCTGCTTTGCTCTTTGGGTCCGTCGCCGACACGACACCACATGAACCCCATGCAGTAAAAAATGGCCGCGTATCCCCTTCTTCCGTTGCAAATGTCGACGAAAGACGATAGTCGACTGGCTGGCAAGTAAATGCCTCCCTTCTCTTTCCCACTCACCTCTCATGCTGTTCCCCTTTCGTCACGAAGACAAAGGAGGAAATGATACTTCGGTGCGACCCCTTTTCAGGGACCGATCACGTTTGGGGGGGGGGGGGGGGGGGGGGGGTGAAAATGCCATATGATACATTGGAAAGCAGGGAGACGGGGGTACTTTCTCCTTTGACCTTACCCTGGTAGTCAAAGAGGTCCCGGAGCTCCCTGCCTGGTAGACAGGCAGGGAGCCCATCGGCCGGAGCTTGACCAAGGCTCCGACGGCCACCGTTTACGGCTTCTACCCTTCACCTTTAAACACCTCGCCACGGTGGGACACAGCTTATGTGTGGGAGCTCGGGGTCCGCGGTGTCGCTGCTCACCGTCACCATGAATACTCAATGTGCCCCGTGCGGGGGGTGGGTCTAGAAACTAATAGGTACATGGTTCGACGCTAGCCGTCACAAAGAAATTGGCAGCGTATCTGCTCCCCTTCTTGCTCCTTTTTTTTTTTTTTTTTTGCTTTTCGACGCTAGTCGGTTAGTGACCCTGGCAAGTAAATGCCTCCCTTCTCTTTTTTTTCACCTCTCATGCTGTTCCTCTCCGGTCTCGTTCCTCTCAAGATAACACGCTAGAGGTTTGCCCAAGCCGATTCAAATTTACCGCGTTCCACTGCTACAAGTCGGGTGCCTCCATGCCAGCGCTGCCGTACAGCGGAGACGCGCGTGAATCGATGCACCCTACTACAACGTATATAAAACCCCGTTTCCTTACTCCACGAGCGTTCCAGGCCGAACGTGGAACCTATCTGGTGGAACCTTTCGTTTCTGCTTAAGTTTAATTTTTAGGTGCGACGGCATCTCATTCACTCGCCTTGTCCCTCCATACGCCTTGTTGTCCGTCCACACCCCTCCCCCATTCTCCTCGCCGCGCGAAATGCGCTCTCAGCCGCTGACCCCCTTTCCTCTCCGATAGCAAACACTCTCTCGCGAGGGGCATTGGATTGGATTCGATTGACTTGGCTTGGCTTGGTTTGGCTTGGCTTGGCTTGGCTTGGATCGGATTGGATTGGATTTGGATTGGATTGAGGTGGATTGTGTTGCGTCATAGCCGCGTAACGTTGCGTCATAGCCGCTGCAGGGTGTTCACGGCCCGTTTCACGCGACGGGAGAATCAAACCTAACGGAAACAACAACGGAACGCCCTATGCGTCGCATCTACACACGGGTTCCCGCGAGGGGAGGTGGGAGTAAATTTTAAAATGCCGCCAGGTTGCGCGGGCAACAGCCGGTGACGGTTTTCTGCAGTTAATGCAGTATTTTATTTGCTATCGCAAAAACCAAGCACCCATGAGTTTTTTAATAAAAGAACACCGCAAATATCGCTCATGTGTTGATTTTCTGCCTTATATTGCGTAATGTCTTGTTATTGTTGATCAATGTTGACAAGTAAAGAGCATTAACACCGGACTTAGACGTTTAGATTTGGCTGTGGGCATATAAGACTATTCCGCAGTTCCTGTTACAGTTTGGCCGGGTGGCTGAATCGAGTCACAGACAGACAGACAGACAGACAGACAGACAGACAGACCAAAATTTCTGTGCTTAAGCAGCCTAAAAAAGACTATCGTCTTTAAAAGAGAGCGCTTAGTTGAATGAAACTACGCAGTGTTCAAATAGGTCGCACTGCTTGCTTTCCACAGCCCACGTGTGTTCATTAGTCACTGCAAAGGTATGTGGAGCCCAACAATGGATCCATTTAATATATCTCGGGAGCCTAACGTGCATTCTAGGGTGGGGCGTGAAAAATTCGGCCAGTAAGGCCGAAAAATAAGAGCAGGGCAGAACTGGAATGCATAATGAGCGTTTGCAAGTTTGTGAAGCTGGCGACTGGCAAGCAGTTATGCGTGTAAATTGATTTTGTTCGCAAAACAGAGCATAACGCCAACCGGCGGTCACGAGGAGGGTAACTACCAGTTAACGCCCGTATACTAAACGTGAGACTAGTTGCCTGCAACTCGCGACACTGGCCCGGTCTGGGTGGTTGCGTTAAAATCGCGAACCGCTTGTAGTTCCGAGAGCAGTCAGCGTGGATATCGTTGGATAATGTTACCGCCAGCTTTGTCTAACGTATTCTTTCCAGGACCACTAAGCCTTCGCCGACAATTTGCGGCCGAGTTCATTCTTTGAATGCGTTCCCGCCGGTGCGTCTATTACTAATGCAGTCTGGAATTTTTTAACCAAGCATTTGTCTGGAGCGCCCATATAGAGTGCTATCACCCAGTTTAACGGAATACAGTAACTTCGAAAACTCTGCCGTGCGGAAACCTAAACATACACTAGGTCTAACGTTGTATGTATCTCTGAATAAGAAGCGACGTCATTCTGTGAATGAACTTGGGGCTTGAAAGTACTCGCTGTCAATGAAAACCCGACAAAAAATGACCGCGTATCTGCTCCATTCGTTGCAAATGTTGACGCACGACCATACTCGACTGCCGCCCGTGCCAAGTAAATCCCGCCCTTCTCTTTCCGCTTACCTCTCACGCTAGTCCTCTCCCGTCTCGTTCCTTCCAAGGTAACACTCTAGATGTCTGCTCAAGTCGGTTTAAATTTGCCGCGTTCCACTGCTCCAAGTCGGGTGCCTCGATGCCAGCTCTTCCGTGCCGCGGAGACCCGCGTGAATCGCGACACCCTACTACGACATTTATAGAGCCACATTGCCCTACTCCACGAGCGTTTCATTTGGAACGTGGAACTTATCTAGTGGAACCTTTCGTTGTTGCTGCCGTTCGATTTTTTAAATGCCGCCAGGAGGTAGCGCTGGTAACAGCAGGTGACGGTTTTCTGCCGTTGATGTAGTATTTTATTTGCTGTCGCAAAAACCAAGCATCCATACTTTTTTAAATAAATGAACACGGCAAATATCACTTATGTATTGATTTTATGCCTTATATTTGCGTAATGTCCTATTCTTGTTCAACGATGTTGACAAGTATGAACACTGACACCGGACTTAGGCGTCTATATTTGGCTGCGAGTATATAAGACTATTGCGCAGATTTTATTTAACTTTGGCCGGGTGACTGAATTGAGCTCTGTTGCGGCCAATCGATCAAGTGAGTTTACTACGTTTTCTTGTGGGGCGACCCTACGGTTTACGTTCGGTAGCCCCCACCCCTTGTGTCTGTGGACGCTATCCGCCATCTGAGTGCTCGTCAGCTTCGTTTCCGCTGGGGGTTTCCGCTGAAATATTTGAGCGAAAAAATATATCTCGGCCTAATTGTAGTTGCGGCTGTTGAACAGGCCAGAGTCTAACTTCCCCCCGTTAATAAGAACGCCAAGCATAAATATCATGTCTAAAACTAATTTGGACTCATTCGCTTCATTTACCTCCACTGAGATTGCTCCCCGCATCCATATTTTTTCATGTCAGTTGCTTGGGAGCACATGAAGGTGTAGGAAGCAGACTCGGTTGGTGTGGCTGATGCGGTTGCTACAGCTTTTGGAGAGCGTAAGCCCGACCAGAAGAGGGAGCGGCGAAGACGAGCTACCGCCCAGCTGCATATATTGTTCGATTTCTTGTCGCGTGGCACTCCTCACGCTGGCGAGTTACTGCTGCTGATGATTGTGGCGCTGATTATTACGATGACGATGGTGTCACCACAAAGTTACTGGGAAGGGGGGGGGGGGCTGAACGTTGAAAAATCATGCCTTCCCGTAAAGAGGGATGTGATACAAACATAACAAATTTGTTAAAAGAATTGGCACAAAATGTTTTAACAACGGAGCTGTTGTACAAGCCGTAAGTTTGGTGGTGCAGAAAAAATACCAAGAAAATGCGAAACACTCGTGAGCGCGCGCCTCACGGCGACCGCCGAGCGTTTCACACGCGCAGTGCCTTTAGCAAAAAAAGAAAAACAAAAAAGAACTCCAGCACTGTCGTCAAGCTCTACCGCGCATGTTATGCTTGGCATGAGGAACTCGAAATATCGATGCATATGACGACGACTCCTATTAGCACAGTGCAAAGTGACGACCGAACATGTAAATAAACAATTCCAAACTTGTAAAAATGCGTGGTGATCTGTCCTCAGTGCTCACGTGTGAAGAAATCCAGCAGCTTCGCTATGGTTGAAGTCTTGCGCGACTTGGTGCTAGCTTCACCAGTTGAGCTGGTGGAAGTCTACAATGCTGAGGATGACCTTGCATCCACCACTCGCCGCGAAGGAGACGACGACCTCTTTGATGCACGTTACGACGATTACCAGCACTGAACTATGCAAATAAACAATGATACTAAAACTTCACTATGTATCCGGCAATTCACCTACAACAGTTTCGCCATTCAAGTCAGTACGCGTGAGTGCAAGCTTCCCTGACTTTTTTTGTTCTCAGAAAATTATACGCAGTAATTAGGTGCCCGCTTGACGCAGCCGAAAGGTTCGCAGACTTTTCTCCCAGAATAAGTAGGTGTCTTTGATTGTTAATGCCGGATTCATCGGGGCCTTCCCGATCAGTGATCTCGCATTTGTTTTTCACCTATATTGCTATGGATGGGGGAACCGTGGGACAACCCTGGGATTCACCGCGGTGAGCCCCAGGCTGCAAATCGAAGAGGCCCAGGGTCGGCGACAACTGCAGAATGTACTCAGAACGCGGCCGAATTGCAGGGGAGATGAATGTTTTGATCGTGACGTAATCAGTGTAAGGTACCAAACTATGAGCATTTGAAACATCGACTGTTTCAAAATTTAGACTTCGGGCTTTCTAGATTCGTAGCGCACGAACCCTTATTTGTGTTATTGCTTCATCCCCGCAAACTCACTTGCAAGGGAGTACTGTAGTTATTTCGGCGCTGGTTAATTTTGTCGTATAAATTACCTCCCATTGGTCTGTGTACGTTTCTTTGACTCTTGATAACTCAATCCTTGCAAGTCCAAGGAATTTCATTAATGTAGGCGAAAATTTAACAAACAAAAGTCGGAGTACATAACCTTGTACCGTTAACAAGACCTCTAAAACGAATAAAAAAGGGCAAAATGAGCAAATCATCGAGGGGCCGGTTGAATCCGTTTCATTCGACCACATTTGGTGCCCCAGCCGGCTCGAATAAACGAGTGTCGACTGCAATTTATCTTCCGAAAGTTTATTCTGCCCGAATGGAAGACGAAACAGCACCATTCGGATTAAAACCGCGATTCGTAGTTCCCAAAGGTTATGAATGAAATAAAATTCGGCCTGTTTATCTAGCTGTATTAGGAGCTAGACGGTGTACACTTACTTTTAATATGCTACATGTAATCTTATGGGTCGGGGTCAAACCCCCGTTCCTTTTTTGCCCATCCTCAATTTACAGCGCGGGGCGGAATCACGATGTTGGGTGTACGGGTAACACTGTCCGACGCAGACCCTGTAAACACTTCCTGCTACACGTCCCACTGCAACATTTTAGTGATGAAAACTACTAAAGAACATACGGGAATTGGAATCATGATATTCGGTGCATAGAAGCTGCCCGTGGCCGTGTTCGATCGAGCTTCCTCCGGAAGGGGCAGTGTTCGATCGAGCTTCCCAAGCAAACGGAGCTTCCGGAGGCTTGGCCACTATACAGTATGGTATGCGTGCTTGCTAGCGGGTGGTTCGTTACAATCAATCAATCAATCAATCAATCAATCAATCAATCAATCAATCAATCAATCAATCAATCAATCAATCAATCAATCAATCAATCAATCAAGCGATCAAGCGATCAATCAATCGATCAATCAATCAATCAAGCGATCAAGCGATCAATCAATCGATCAATCAAGCGATCAAGCGATCAATCAATCAAGCGATCAATCAATCAATCAATCAATCAATCAATCAATCAATCAATCAATCAATCAATCAATCAATCAATCAATCAAGCGATCAATCAATCAATCAATCAATCGAGCTTTATTTGACATTCATGGGTACAAACGCCAGGAGCAAAGACAAAAAGCCATTCCGACAGGCTTGACGTGGTCTGTTCCCCCTAATTTGAGAGTACATCTTTCAGAAAGTAGAAACGTTTTTGTAAGCTAGAAAATAAACCTCAAGGTACACGATAAAAAATGTACAAAACGTTTAGCAGCAGCATCCAACATAATCAGGTTTTCGTCCGTAACAATGCAACAACAGCCACACAATAGCAATCACGCAAGGAAAATACGCTTTGTATTCCAAAAAAAAAATGAGGCACTCAAAAAAAACCCTGAGTGTACAGTTAAAACAATTTCCTAGAAATAAACCGTGACAACAAAGGAGTTTAGTCACACGATAGTCTGTTTAGTAATGATGGCAATGAGTACTGGAGCGATTGTTTTCCGTAGTTTGTTCGCGGGAAAGGAATGTACCATTTTTCAGAATGGCGTGTTGGGTAGCTGGGGAAATTCAGAGTCAAGTTGGATAGCAGACCTATTAAGTTATTTTGTTTCATTCCTATTTGATATCGCTTTGAAGGTGTCGTGTTTTGGGATGAATTTAATAAGGGCGCAAAGCGACGAGCACTGCCCCCCGTCGTTTTGCTTCTCGCTTTGCGCCCTTTCCACTGTGCTTTTCTCGTCCTTCTTCCGCCCTCCAAAGCGACGGCCCCAACCCAAGAACACATGCATTTGCATGGCGCTACTGCGTCGTTTCAGAACGACGGCCTCTCCAGTTAGAAAATGGATCCCCAGGTTATTTCCGCAGATCTCCAGTTCTTTCGGGGTGCAGTCGACTAAAGCCTCGCGCCCCCTTAATCAAAGTTGTGGGTTCAAATCCCGGCAGGGTGTTGCTTTTACTTCTTTTTCTTTCTGCCTTCTAAGTGGCATGGTTCGCGAATCGTATTCGCGAATCCAAAACAAAACTTTTTGATTGAACTGTGGAACTACCATATCAAACGTGAATACATCGTCTAAGTCTAGGCACGAGTTTTTCAGTTTTAAACTAGTGCCTTGTATATATAAAAGGGGAACTGCACTTTCAGAGGACCAAATACTGATGTTCGCATTTTGCAAAACTGGTATGTATTTTTATACAGTAAACATAAGGTCTCTTCGATTTGGCCTGCACTTTCTGCATGAGTTCAGGATGAGTTCAGCCAGTTCAGCGCAGGCGCCGCCACTGCAGAACCGGTCCTGCACTTTTGTCGTCTGCTTCTGCACCTCCTCCCTGGGAGGTGCAGGGAAAGCCGTGAACTCATCCTGCACTCTCTGCACCGTCGGTAAATCGAAGAGAAAAGTGCAGGCGCCGCGCGCTGCACTCGAAAATCGAAGAGACGAGTGCTGCACTACCTGAATGAGTGCAGCGAGTGCAGTAAAATCGAAGACACCTATAGTTTCCTCCCTAAACAAGACACAAGGTGGGCTTAAGGTTGGGGAGGGGGGGGGGGGGGTGTATAGTGCTGCGGCCGGCAACCAAACCCTCCACATATCGCAACTGGCAGCACTGAATGCGTAAAAGATGAATAAACGGCCTTAACAGAGAGAAAATGGCTCCGGGCCATCAGGGGAAAAGGCGAGGGTGGAATAATTATCTTGTGCTATCATATGCACAGTCGAACAAAGAGGCAGGCGCGCTTGGCACCAGAACACACTACTCTCCCGAGAGCGCTCGTAATATCTGTTACGGTGTACTTGTCTAGTAGTTGATAAACACAGGGCCACGTAGGAGTTTCCCGGAAAGTGAGGGGGGAGGGAGGGGGAAATAGAATGCTTGAGGCACCCTAAAAAAAGTCTTTTTGCCGTACCGTGCAACCCTTCGGCTGCTTCTTGTTACGGTTATATATGTTTAGAAGCGATCGGAATAAAGGAATCGAATACTACAACTGCCTGTGTACGCGTGTCTATGGCATCGCCACAACACGAGAATGCTCGACATTGGCGCGAACAAGCGGCCAATTAAGCAATAATGAACCGACGTCGGTTCGGAACTCATGTATACGTGCACACTCTAACAAATTTTAGGCGATTCTTTAGTTATTCGCTCATATATTTTACACTGCCCTGTGTACCAAGACAAGTCGCAGCGAACGCGTGGTGACAGGGTCGTTCGTTTTTGCGCGATCTTTCGGCGTGGTGTGGAAGCGTGAAAGTTCCGCCCCATTCCTTCCATCAGCTTTCCCAGCCGTGAGCGGAGTGCAGGATTCATGAGCAAAATGATAAAAAACGGCCCAAACGGAACGCAGAAAGTTAGACGGTCCTGTCCCAAAATGATGCTACGGTGCAGAACATCGCAGCAGACGACGCGCGCGACGGCGCGCGTTCTTGCATACGTCATTGAGAAGCAAGGCGTCATGGTCAGTCGCGCTCGCGCGGTGTCAGGAGGTGGACGAAACGAGGAAGAATTGCGGCGCGGGTGAAAATGCGATGTCTTGATTTGCAATAACTCCACTAATACTCATCGCTTTAACAAAATTATTGAAGAAGATGATTACTAGGACATTGATTCACCTGAAAAATGCAAACACCAATGTATAGGCGAAACCTCTTTCAGGGCCCCTCTAACTACACACAGATCGCATACGTTAGGCTTGCTTTATTGCGTCCACACAAGGAGCTATCCCACCGACGTTTTTGCTCCTGGCGTTAGGCTTTAGACGAAGTGAGTACGTATGACTGGCGGAACGTACTTGTGGTAGTACATGGCCACGAATCCACCACCTATGCCAGACGCGTGCGGGTGCACGACTCCCATGCAGAGCAGGGTGGCCACTGCAGCGTCCGCCATCGTGCCATTCTTCGAGTACAGCTCTCTGCAATGAGCAGGACACGGTTACGAGACAACCAGGCCGCTTCACGGGACAGGCAGTGTATACACCGGCACTGTTTCGAATCTTCTTTTGCACCCAACAGGAGTATTTACGCGATCATGAGTTGCTCAGCAAGCATGTCAGAAACAGGCACAGCTTTCCCTCTCATCGCCGTTCTTAAAGAAGGCGTTACTATGGAGCTAGTCAGTGTAATGCAAATAATGTTCCCTCAGCTAATGCTGAGGGCAAAAGCTTGATTTGTGCGCAGTTTGAAGTTTACAACGTTGCTATTCCGTGTTCCTGGGCTATTGAAACTATCTCGTTTAAATGTATGGGCAGTAACTTTGGGCAACGAATAGCATAAAAAACTAAGACTACGATGTAAAACAACTGGGTAGTTTAACAATGTTCATATAAGTAGACGTCTTGCTTTTTGCGAAACATCCCTTTCTGCAATAGTTTTGCTTGGTTACCGAGGGCTCGGAATTCTCAGCGCGGCTTACTTTCTTAGAAAATCGCGGTGAAGTGAACAAGAACGTTGAGAGTTGTCGCCATTTTTTTTCGTATCTTGTAACAGAATAAAGAGTTACATTTCAGTCTCCCTTTCTTGTCAATCTATATACACTGCAGTTTCCCCTGTTTGTACACTATGTTCAAAGTTTTTGTTCACGCACTCATGCATGTTATGCTTGCAGTAGATGCCAAGTTGTTGTCTCTGAGGGATGGGCCTTTGTCGAGCAGCCATAGGTATTTTTACACGGAACCCCTTAACTTCAGCGAAGAAAAACTTTCAAACATGCAAAAATCAACTTGCAATTGCGAAGGCATTCACTGGCCAGAGTGCAAGTGGAGACTCGTCACAACTAAAGCTCTCCCGTTAAGCGGCAGCACCAAATCGGAAGTTTTGTCCCACGTGAGACGGGAGTTGAGGAAAGCCTGTCCCCCTGGCAATTGATCGCAACAATCTATTGAAACGGGAAACACACGCAGCAAGGGTGTTACTAGAGCCACTAAATAAGCTAGTGGCTCTAGGTGTTACAACGTGAAGGGGCACGCAACCTGGCTATGTGTTTGCAGGCGGGCACGCCAGTGACGACCGCCCACTTGGAGTACGTGCCCATAACGGAGTCAGTCAGGTCCGGCTCCTTGAATTCGCCGGAAGCGAAGTAGAACACGAACAGCACCAGCGACACCAGGCCCACAAGAGTGGCGACCACCGTGCCCGCGCCATAGATGAACTGGCGACGGGCGCGTTCGGCTCTGCGCGGAACGGCACGGAGTTTAGTGCACTTTCGCTGCCACGCCGGACTAGTAACTTTAACTCGCGACAGAGGGAGCAGTGTGCCTATGCTGAAGTAACGTAATCATTCCTAAACCACTCACGGAAAATAACCTCAGGAAATGGTCAGAAGAGCATGTGAAACAACCACAGTGTTTAGGTGCGTGCTCCAGGTAAGGCAGTAATGCGAACGAAGCGAAGACGCGTCTGATTGCTTCCCGTTTGTCTTGAAGGAAGTGGATCTGCTAACAATTTACACTAAAAACTCGTTCATTCGAACTCGGTTGATTCGAACTTACTGTTAATTAGAACTGACGTCCTGGTCGCGGCACAGCCCTGTATATTTTCAATGGGAAAACACCCCCGATAATTGGAACGCATCGGTATCCAGAACGGTTGACTCTAAATGGGATCACCTGCTTTCCATCGCTACTCGCAGAAGGAGTCGGCCCAGAGTGATAACAATGTGTTGCGCAAATACAAACAAAACCAAATTTACTAGAGATGCATGCAAATCAGCGTCGAGGCTGGATGTTGCAGCGCGTTGTTTCTGAGCAGAAGAGAAGTCTGACGCTGCGCTGGAGCTCTTCGGCAAGTTCCAAGCGATGCTCATAGAGTCGTGACAGAAGAAAAGCAAGCGAAGGCATATTACCGATTACTTTTAATTTTGATTGCCTCGACCCTGCCTAGTAAATAAACTTTTTTTTTTTCGCTCATAGACAGCGTGATTATTTCGACATAACGGCTCTACGCTCACATGAATGCAATATCAGTGCCTGTTTCGGGCGTATAACTGACTGATCCATCAATTTCGTTAGCTGTTCGACCTACATGAACATTATTTAAAAAAAATTACCTGTCACAAACGTTTACTAGCGCCTAATTCGCGATAACAAGTCCAGAGGTGGCTTTGTGTTCTTCCCGCGCAGTGTGGCGGGATGTCCATTCATTCTAGCGCCCTCCCGCTCATTCGAACTCCGCTTAATTCGAACAATTTTATGGTCCCCTGCGAATTTGAATTAACGATCTTTTACTATCTTTAGTGCTGAAAAATGGGCTCGATGCCTGTCGGACCGGTAGCCATCCAAGAATGATCTCTCTCTCTCTCTCTCTCTCTCTCTCTCTCTCTCTCTCTCTCTCTCTCTCTCTCTCTCTCTCTCTCTCTCTCTCGGGTTCCCATAACTTACTTGAGGCAAAACAACTCTTACGGAGTTAATTTCGGAATATCGTTAATTAAAAAGTTTCGAGGGATAGAAGAAAACCACCAATGGGAAATTTCCGTGGGAAAATCACCTCGCTATCGAATATTTTATTCTCCGAGTTAAACTACACTTAACAAAATTTATATCACATTCCTTCGTGCACGGCTTTCCAAAGTAGCACTAACCGCCCTGCGGTGCCCTTTTGTACTACACATCTACTCACGCTTCTCACGTATCTCGCACATTTTCTTTCCTCCGTCATCAGTTCTTCCCGCGCAAGGTAGCTGTACAAAATTCTATATTGCAAAAAGAAATTATAGGCGAAAGTTCCGCAGTTGTCCGTAAAACGTTCAGAGCTAATAACGTTTTAACCATCCAAGCCCTCAATCTCGCCGTAAAAAATGTGCTACAGGAAATTTTGCAGCCTTTGCCATCTGCAATATTGTCTTGCATCGTGCGGCCCATCTGTAGCACTTTCCAACGCTGAGATGCGGTACCCTGATGCCTAAGACGTTTTTATTAGCTCTGAAAGTTTCGTGGAGAACTGTGTACCCCTCCCCCCTTCTTTTAAAAAAATCTTCGACAATGAACACTGCACCCTTGGGCACGTGGACGCTGATACATACTGGCATGCAAATTTGCGTGGTTGCCGCACTGTCTGGTGCACCTCTCCCCAACCCATTGTTCGCCCACTCCCCCATTTTCTCGCCTTTTTAACGTTGCAGTTGAGCGTATACTGTCGTCGTTGTAATAAACGCCACAGTTGACAGTCAGGGCTCTTCTTGTGCGTTCCTTTCAACTCGTCCTGGTTATATGACCGGTAGTTCGTCTTTTTATTTATTTTTTTTTATTTTTTAATGTTTTATTTATTTATTTATTTATTTATTTATTTATTTATTTATTTATTTATTTATTTATTTATTTATTTATTTATTTATTTATTTATTTATTTATTTATTTATTTATTTATTTATTTATTTATTTATTTATTTATTTATTTATTTATTTATTTATTTATTTACAAATACTGCAGGCCCCATTCGAGCACAAGCAGGAGTGGGTACATACATTGTACAGCAACATTAATTACAACTACTGCTAAACATATATTTGATTAGAATCAAGAGAAAAATGTGCTTCGCAATTCGGAACAGAACACTAATACAGCAGTAATAAAATACGCACACACATCAATGCAACATAATACACAACAGTAATATAACAGTAATAAACATGTACATACTGCGATGCAATACATAAAGAAAATTACGTACTATGCATAAAATGAAAAACGAATGCAGGAAGCAGCTGCCTTCATTGCGGCACAGTAAAAAAACAAAAACAAACGTTTTATTGGTCAAAGAAAAGGTTGTTTACAAGCTGAATGAACGATTCTGTTGTATTAGCGTTAACTACTTCTTCGGGTACTTTATTCCATAGTGAAATTGCATGCGGAAAAAGAGAATATCGATGTAGCTAATATTACTAAATGGTTGCTTAACTGTTTTGCTGTGGTTTGTACGATCCGACTGCAAGGGGGGGGGGGGGGGGGGCTCACAGTTAAACTTTCATAAAGTATTTGTAGTGACCCTTGTACAGCTGATATAAAAACTTAATACGAGATACAGTTCTGCGATGAGCTAGTTTTTTCAACCCTGTCGCGAAGAACGGACACGCCAGAAAAACGCGAGTATGTAGAGTACATAAACCACAAGGCTAAATTTTGCACTCTTTCTATTTCCTCGATTAAGTATTTTTGGCGCATGCTCCATATCAGATCCGCATATTCTAATTTTGGTCTGACGAGAGCTTTGTACGCTGTTAACTTTACGATCGATGAGGTGCGAAGCAATTTCCGTTTCAAAAATGCCAGCTTTATTAGTGCATTGCTGCAAACGTTTTTTATATGGGGTTCCCAACTTAAATTGCTTGCTACTGTAACACCTAAATACTTAACTCGCTGTGTTTTATTTATATAAGCATTATTAATAGTATAAGCAAATATCGAGGGTTCTTGTTTGTTGGTAAAAGTAATAGCCGCCGTCTTAGGAGTAATAAGCTTCAAGCCCCATGTTTCACACCATACACTAATTGAGCGCAACGCATCATTGGGTCTTGTTTGATCGGAGTGTTGAGTTACATTGGAATAAACAACACAATCTTCCGCAAACAGCCGGATCTTCACAGGCGATTGAACAGATAAAAAGATATCATTTATATAAACTAAGAACATTAAAGGACCGAGCACTGACCCTTGCGGCACTCCTGAGTGCACATCGAATGTATCGGAAACTGTCGTTAACAGCCACGTATTGTTTTCGTGAGGACAAGTAATATGCTATCCAGCGGACCATATTGCGTTCAATGTCCATAGAGAGCAGTTTGGTTATTAGGTCAGCATGCGGAACTACATCAAACGCTGCGGTAAAGTCCAAAAACACTGCGTCAATTTGACCCCTCATATTCAGTGCATTTACAAAATCATCCGTTGTCTCAGCTAACTGTGTTGTGGTGGATAAACCAGCCCTAAAGCCATGCTGATTTGCATGAAGTAAATCATTTTTCTCTAGATGTGTCATAATTGTCTTAAATAAAATATGCTCGAGCAGTTTACAAGTTGTGGATGTTAAGGAAACTGGCTTGTAATTTAATTCTAAAGTGGATCCAGACTTGTGAATCGGAACTAACCTTGCAGCGCGCCATTCATCGGGTATCACACAGGTTTCTAATGTTTTATATATGACATGTTTGTATTTTGATACCCAGATTGCGTATCTGTTAAAAAACATTACATGTTTTTTTTTTTTAGCACGAAAGTGTTTTATACCCGGATACACGAAGATTTCGTTGATGTCATATCCGTCACGGAAGTGACGCCAGTACAACGGAACGAGTGGCCTGTAAAGGGTGCACCCCTGCACACAGGGTCTTGTTGCGGGGAATCAACCTTTAGTACTAAAGAGTACGTTATACTTAGGGTTGTTTGTTTTCGGGTTTTACATTTTAACACGAAAGTGGTTTATGCCGCGATAAAGATTTCACTGACGTCATATCCGTCACGGAAACGACGCCAGTACACCTTTGCCGAAGCGACCCGCCAGCAGGACCTCGCTCACCAAGCACACCCACAATACAGCCGCCGACCCGCAAATCATGCTCAGCTGCAGAGATCGCGGCACATTTCACTTTCGTGATTTACTGATTCCTGTGACAGAGGAATCAACCGCATTTTTTCAACCAGTTTTCCTTATTGTTCCTGAAAATAGAAGCTCGAAATGACGGGCGGAAAAATGAAAGCGGCCGCCTCGGTTCATGTGAGCTCAGCATCTAAAATGCTTGTAATTCATGATTGTGTAACCTGTAACAAAATTCCATCACATTAAAATCACCAGGATCTTCAACCATGGTTTTATTAAAGAAGAGAGACCAGCCTACCTAAAATGTCCAAAATGAGATAGGATTCACGGAGGCGGAGGTTGGTTGCGTGCACGGAGGTGCTGTGAGAAGGATTTTTCTCCTCCACAGCCACCACCTGTTCGAGAATGTATAACTGTAACTACAGGAACATAACCCCTTCATTCTCACACTTTATTATTTCCCTAAAAATTTGCGTGATAACTGATAGATATATCTGCGCATCACAGGTAAAACATCGAAATTTGCGAGCCGTGTTGCGCCTGAAATTGGTCAAGCCGGAAACGTTCGGCGTCATTTAGTAAAGCCTCATTAGAACGTACTCGAGTAATCTATACTTTATAGTCAAACGGTAGTTACGTCGAGCCCTTGAGGCATCATTCCTAAGTTTGGGGTTACCGGTTAAGTTTCACTACAGTTTTTAGGCACCATTGTTGTCTTCTCATTACGTGCGGCTTAGCGAGTCACTAGTGTGCTTAACGTCCATCAACCAGGCACTTACTCCGCTATAACCTTGGACGAATCATCGGCATCCTCCACGCTGTCATGGTGTTCCTGCTGCATGGTGTCCGGGTGGCGCTAATGCAGGCAGCGTTCGGCCGAGTCCTCGTTCTTGGTGTCTGCGCAGGTACTAAGCTGCGACGCGTTGGCGGGTGTCGAGTCCACAGGGAACGCCTTGTTTCGTCAGAGAAAAAGGCGCTAGCGATGCACCAGTCTTTGTGATCGTCAATGCGGCGGCCGTTGGGGTCGGTTGGTTGGCTGGTTGGTTGGTTGGTTGGTTGGTTGGATCCGGAACGAGAATGGCGCGTACCCACTCTGGGGGATTGGCCAAGTCTTATTGTGATTTCACTGCTAAAGAAGCTTAGTAATTAGTTTCAAACGAAGGGAAAATAGGGTACAGTGATGCTAACAATTTTGGAACCAAAAGAAATTCAATACTACTGTACCAACAGGTATTTCAATAAACGATTAAAAATGGGTTGAAGCTATTGATTAACAAGGCAAGCGACCTGTTTCGGCAATAAATGAGTGAAGAGCGCGAAAAACATCCCCGTTGCACCGACCAAGCCCGACTGCCCCAAATGACAATAAATTAGGCACCGACAAGGCGAGACCCAGGCGCCGGAGGGGAGCCTCCAGGTAACGATTTCGGAGGGAAGAGAACCGCCGGCAAGACAACAGGAAGTGGTCAAGTGTTTCCTCCTCTTGACAGAAGCTGCAGGTGGCCGATGGCGCTATGCGTGCACGGTGCAGATAAAAATTCAAATTAGGTGTTCGACATCGCAAGCAAGTCAGTGTGACCTCGCACAGCCGAGACTGCGCAAAGTCACACTTCCAAGAGTACCGGAGATGCTCAATGTCTGGGCAGCCAGCGATGCTGTCTGGTGGGAAGCTGTCCAGTGAACTGTACCTTCGAAACCTAGTTCCAACAACATAGGCTACCGGGGGCACAGTATCAACGAGAGGACCATTCAGTGCTACTCCTGCCAGGTAATCAGCAGTTTCGTTAAGTTCAACTCCTCTGTGCCCTGGGACCCAGACCAGCCGGATTTCCCTGACATGTACTGGTATAAGCATCGACAGCGATCGGCGAAGTGGAGAAACGGTTGGGGAAGATAAAGCGGAGCAAACCGAAAAAGAATCCGTCACAATGATCACCTGGGAATGCTCTTCGCTGAGCTTTCGAAGAGCGAGCGCGATTCCCAAAAATTCTGCCAAATATATTGACGTGAAATTCGGAAGACGAAGAGGAAATGCCCAGTCAAGCGCAGGTGAAAAGATACCTACACCAGCTTTTTTGTCTCGGACAGAAGCATCTGTGGCTATAACCACATGTGTCGGGAACTCTTCTAGGTAGTTTTCTAAAAGGCCAGATATCGTTCTCTCCGGCAAGCATTTGGCATTGGAGGGAAAAATGTTGACGAAGTCAATGTCCACACTCGCAGTGCGATATTCAAACGTAGGTACAGATAATATGTTGATATTTAAAGGGGCGTGCCTCAGATCAGCTTCGATCGTGGAGCTCCTTCTTCTTCCTCTGGGAGCGTGACAGAGCGTGCGGAAGGTCGTCTTTCTTTTCCCTCCTGGAGACGCATAAACGACCCACTTGAAAGCGAGATTTGATGACACCAGAGGAATAGCCAGGGATACATTTTGCATGCCGCCACAGTTAGGGCATACGCCTGATGCTGCACCTCGTATCTCGGAGTCAGGCATCAGTTATTGCCTCTACTGAGTCAATAGCATTTGTTTATTTTCTCTTACCCTCCCTCCCCATTCCTTTCGTCCAGCCTGACCAGTGGTCATCCTTTTCTTATTTAGGTTCTCTCTCTCTCTCTCTCTCTCTCTCTCTCTCTCTCTCTCTGGGTCCCTTTAGGAGGTGAAAAGTAGCCATATTCCGCTCCGAGATAGGCACAAGCCGGGCACTTTCGGTGCGATACAGAACGTTAATTAAAATCTGATTATACGCAGTGCCCCAACCCCAAACCGGCCCAAAAGATAGCAAAAAGCCTTTATTTATGAAAACGAAGCCTAGAACTGATCTAAGACATTTTACATAAAAAAAATCACAAGTATTAAAAAAAAGCACTATTGGGACTCAAATTCCCAGGCCACTCTCACTAAAACCCGTGCTTCTACGTTTCAGTTACTGATCCAAAACAGTGAATTTGCTTTAGCTGCTTAGGAGACATGCTCCAGACGAACCCGTACCTGACGCTGGGTGCATACAAAAAGCGCCGGGCTCGTACCTATCTGGGAACAGAATTGCGACTAGAGGGCCAAGGTTTCATCCCTCTGCGCCTTCGACAAATTCTCAACATTCTTACGGTGACCTTGTACCGAAAATAGGCGGGAAAACACGCATGATAACATTATTATTACAATACCTTGATGCTGCCCTACGCTGCGCCCAGCGCAAGCTCTGGGAGTGGGAAGACATTCAGAGACTTGGCTCGTGTCGGAAACGAGACAGCAGTGGAACCTACAACAAAAGTGCCGCGGAGCAAGCGGAGAGAAAACTCAGTTGTTCGAGAAAAGGCCCCCCTCCCAATCTCTTGTTCACGGCGGGGCAAGTTCGTGCACTGACGGGGGACATTAGAGGGCAGGCGGCGGAGCGCCGAAAGACAGAGGCATTGCGGGTTTTGAGGATTCCTTCCGACCATGATCCGGTTCGCGCTCAGCGCTGGCTTCTTTTGCCGGAGCGGGCGGCCAAACCGGGAACGTCATTCACAGTTCGCGCGCACGCATCCGTTCCCGCTGCTGTGTGGCCGCGCTGAGACTGGGGCTGCGCGCAAAATTGAATCGTGCGTGGGTCGACCTCGTGATCGCACGCCTTCTCGGCACGACGCGGAGGTTCCCGTCCACCGGTCAAGTTCTGGCCGCGTGCCCTCGCACCTCTGGCCGTGGTGTACCGCGCCGTTCTCGTCGGCCTGGGTGTCTTGACGAGCGATCCACGCGTAGACCGCTGCTGCAAACGTGCTCGGAAGACTGATGCCACAGCTCAGAACAGTCAATCTGTCATTCCTGAATTAGCCCGTTTTGTATGAGGAAGTCGCTGAACGCATTTATTCCTGGATTGGGTAGTGATGGGTAATTGGGTGAGACGAGATAGTACGTCGAGTTCGGTGTGGAAGCAGGAGCGGCGAGTCACCGGGGATAAGCAAAAGATGGAAGCGTTGGCTGTCGGAAAGAATAAAAGCAGGCTAATAAAATACTTACGATTAGTTGGCAGGGTGCGATGCAAGTGTAAATGGATGAAAAAATCTGCAGAAACTCAGAGAATTGTCTGCTAACGCGTAGCACTTTTACACCGCTTATCTAGAGGGTGGTTTTTTACTGCCAAATATGGCTAAAGTAGCGAACAACGTTGGATTATTTTATTCTTTTTAAGTTTCGTTTTTTGTATTTTTGCAATGATGTAACTATGTACCATTATAGCGACGAAGTGCCTTCACTTCGCCAATTATTGGTTTTTTTCTGAAGAAACATGGGGTACTGCAGAGTTAGCCGATATACACTATTTTATATGTATTTCCAACATTCTCTTGCGGACATTTTTTGTTCATTCTTTGGTTTGGGGCAGGTGTATAAAATCCATATTTTTGATTTCTCCAATTCATTTCCGTGAGAACTTTAGTTTTTCTAATTCTATTATTTTAGTTCTTGAATTATGTTCAACCAATGATCTCCAATTCCGCTAATATAACAATTAAAGGTGTTTTCCCGCCATATTTGCATTTTTGTGGAAATGCAGAGGGTTACACGGTGTTCCGCCATTCTCGCCATTTTTTCTTCATCTGCTCAACGCTTTTTTGCTGACTTGTTTTGCTTATTTTTGAGTTTCGGGTAGAGGTATATGAGATGCATATTTTTTTTATTTTCCAGATCATTTTTGTGAAAATTGTATTTTTTTATATTTTTTTTTACTTTTGGTTTTTCAAATTCTGTTAGACCATCAGAAAGGCAGAAATGCACAGTTCGCCATTTTAGCTATTTTTATCCGTATTTAGAACTTTTCTTTTGGGTCTTCTTTGTTTCGTCTTGACTTTTGGGGGGGAAAGTATGACAAGCATATTTTTTTATTTTTTCGTGTCATTTTTCTGTAAATTATCTCTTTTATTGTTCTTATTTATTGTTTCTTTTTATTTCTGCTCGACCAAATATTTGAATTTACGCTAGTATAACGATTATACTGGTGTTCTTTTTCTGGAAAATAGGCATTTTTGTGGGAATGCAGAGCGTTACGCGGTTTTTCTTTATTTTCGTCATTATTTTTCATTCGTATTGGCGGTGAGATCTTTGAGTGGCGCCCCCTGGCTCTGACGTCGGCTTAGGGATTCGCGCCGCTGTCGTCTGCTACACTCCGCTTGTGAGGGGCACAGTGCCTGGGCTAGAAATCGCCCGCTTCGTTGCTGTAGTGCGTTAAAAAGCTTATTTCTAGCGACTCAGTTATTTTGCCAGCTTCTGACGCATCTGAATAATTTGAAGCTGTATCCCCCACAAGTTTGCAACACACGAAGAGATAGAGAACAACTTTCTTCAGAGTATCGGTCAGAAGATCGTCCTTTCGGAAGAAGATCGGTCAGAAGATTGTAACTCGTCCTTTCTTGCTTATTCGCGAGGATCAGCGATCTAAGCTTCTCGATAAGTATTCAAAATGCGTAGGCTTCCCTTCAGTATTTTTGAGATGCTCTCATGAAGACTCAACAGTCTAATACTACGTACCAAGCAGGGGCCTCTACACGCTCATCGCACAGCATGAAATAAAGCGGCTTTCCTCTGTTTCTTTCGTTGTTGTCTTGTATCGGATTAATGTTTCTTGCTTCTTTTTTTTTTGCCCAACGCATTAATTTTTCTGCGCCGTCACCAACTTCTTATTAGGAGGTTTTGGGATTTTTGGGAGCCTCACAAAGGTCGTGTCAATATTTCTTCCATTTTGTATGGCATACATTCCCTTCTTCACAAATTGGCTTTCATTACGGCTGCATGCAAGAAGGTGCATATCCGCAGCGTGCTTGTTTATTCACATGCAAATACAATGAGAAGGTTTGTGCTACGCCACCGCGATCGCGCCCGAAACAACGTGGACCACAGTACTCGAAGGCGGCTTTTGTGCTCCGAATTTCTATCGTAATTATATCGTTATCATAACGAACTGACTCTCAACTCGAACAATGCTGACATGATTACGGTGTTGAAGGCATGATATACTCGCTAACTAACGCAATAAATAGTATACCTGCATACATTACAAGACTCGAAACCGAAGAAGAATTCCAAGTAGCTCTTTATTGCTTTTCAACCCTTCCAGGCGCGAAGAACAAATCCTATTCTATTCGGGATGGCGTTCTATGATTTGAAGAAAATTACTTTTACTCTTTTGTCCTGGACTGAGGACCCGGCCAACTAACCAGATCGATTTAATTGTTGAACAAAGTTTTCCCCTCCTCCCCTCACTCCTCCTCCTCCTCTTGAGTGGAGTTTTCCTATAACGCATATCCGAATATCGGGAAGATATGGCTGTGCGAAATGTTCCGAAATATCCCTCCAGGCCTTAACAAACATATATGTGTTACTATAAATTTAACGAAGACGTGACTCGTTTTGCTCAATAAACCTCCATACTGGTTAGATGCCCGGTATAGAATCAGCACGCGCGTATATACCCACTGGGTTATTTGGAACTCAACCTACAGTTTTTGCAGTCTATAGTGCATGTCGGCAAACTTTCATTCCTTGACAACGTAAAGTGATGTGACAAAACGCGTTCGAGCGTTCGGCAAGGTTGCAAAACCTGTTTTAATTTACATATGATTACCGGGTATCGTGATGCCTTCTGCCAAAGCCGACAACCCTGAAGGCCTAGAATTTGTTTTGGTCTTCCATTTTCGCTGTTGTAGGTTATTAGCAGCTGACTGTTCCTTTTCTTCGAATGCTTACATGAGAAGCTGACGCCTAGCTCCGACTCTTCGCGCTCCGCACAGGACCGGCTTCGCAAGGAATGGGGAGACGCCAGCAATCTTTCTCCCGTAGCGGTATCCAAAACTATACTTTACTTGACACCATGAGATAGTGTATGCGATTTTAAGCCTATTATTATGATAAAAAGTTACCCACACGCCAATTCTGGTGCGGGCAAGCATCAGACGTTGACCGAGCGCAAAGAAACAGCAGGGAGAGCGATTCTGAGTGAAGCAGACGACAAATGCGAGAATCCCTAAGCTGACGTCACGGAGGCGCGCTTCGCAGCGCCGCCTGTGTTCGCGCTCACCGCCAATAGTGAACGTCTTCTGGCGGACTTCTTTTGTTTGTTGTTGGGTAGGGGGGGGGGGGGGGGGCACGTGCAAAGTGCTTATTCTTTATTTTGTCAGATCATTTTTGTGGAATTTTATTTTTGTAGTTTTCTTATTTTTCAGGGTTTTTAATTCAGTTCGACCAGTTCGCCCAATAAACAGGTGTGTTTATTTTTTCGTCAAATCTGCATTTTTGTTGAAATGCCGAGCGTTACGTGGTCTTTTGCCCTTTTAGCCTTTTTTATTCGTATTTGGAACGTTTTTCGTTGACATTTCTTTCCCCTCTTGGGTATTGGGGGTGATGTATATGATGCGTATTTTTTATTTTGTTAGCTCATTTTCCTGAAAATTTCCTCTTTTCTATTTTTATTATATTTAGGTTGTTAAAAATTTTGTTCGACCAATTATCTCCGTATACGCTATTATAATTATTGCATGTGTTTGTCACCAAATTTGCAATTCTTGGTTTTTAAGGGTGTTACATGGTTTTTCGCCACCCGCCGCGGTGGCTCAGTGGCTAAGGCGTTGCGCTGCTGAGTACGAGGTCGCGGGTTCGATTCCCGGCCGCGGCGGCCGCTTTTCTGATGGAGGCGAAAAGCAAAAACGCCCGTGTGTACGAGATTTCGGCGCACGATAAAGATCCCCAGGTGGTCAAAATTAATCCGGAGCCCTCCACTATACGGCGCGCCTCATCGCCTGCGTTGCGTCGGCGCGTTAAACCCCACAATCAATCAATCAATGGTTTTTCGCCATTTTCATCCCATTTTTGTTCGCATTTTAAGCGTTTTCATTGCGGGCTTTTTTTGTTTATTCTTGGGGTTGGTTGATATATATATATGATTTTGTCAAATTATTTTTGTGAAAATTTTATTTTTTCTATTTCTCTTACTTTGTTTGATTTCGTTCTACCAATTATCTCCGTTGACCATATTATGACGATTATAAGTGTTACTTCCGCGAAATATGCATCTTTGTGGAAATGCAGGGCGTTACACGGTCTTGGCTTCGGGGGTACCCGGCAGAGGTAGATAGGCATTAAAAAATATGGCGGACTATCACGACACTCCCTGGTGTGAAATTCAAACGCAGGGGGAACTGCAGAGTCTTCTCTGCGATCGCGCGCAGCTGCTGCTTCGGTGGCGCGCACCTCTAGATTTTGGCGACGGCGGTGCTGAGCCCTTGCTCAGGCGGCACTTACTTCGTCTCAGGAATTGATGGCGTCATCAGCGAACGCACGACGGCGCGCGCTACTTTGGAGTTATCTCGTAGCGCTTCGGCGGAGTGGAACACGTTTCGCGCGGCATGTGTGGATCCCGCCATACTTTCCTCCTACGTTTTTCTCGTCGCTCTATCTTCTGTGTCCACCTCGTTCTCTGGGTTAAAACGCGTCCGACGACGACAGACGCCGCGAAATCAGAGGAGCGGGCGCTTAAGAGCTGCGCTTTAAAAAAAATTGGAAACATCACTCGGCGAGAAATATTCGTTAGGCGGGGTTTCTACAAAATGAGCTGGATACCTGCTTCACCACGTAAACATAATTTTTCTTGCGCCTGATATTCCTGCCCTTGTAGCATTGATACACTGGTTGCATTGCAATGTCAGGCGGCAGATTTTACACACAACCGCGTGCAGACTCACTCAATCACTCACTTACTCATTCCCTCTGCAGGATTCATTTCCTCTAAAGATACAGTATTCCTTATCTGTGGTTGTCACGAGGTAATATCTAGTAATCTTTCCAAGCCAAAGAACGCATTGCATTTGAAACCTATTATCTGGGATGACTTCTGAAGGTTGTTTTTACTGTTTTACTGGCTTCCTTCTTAATTTGATGTCGAGCAACCATATCTTTCTCCTCTTTAGAAACAGAAGCTGGGTTCCCTGCTCAACAACTATTTCCTGTCTCTCCAGATTTAACGAGTACGTTGTGAGTGTGTTCCTGCATACCCGTGCTACAGTAAGAGAACGAATATGCGAAGAGGCGAGTCAACTTAGGCGGCGCACAAAACAACGTACTTACACCCTTTTCTTCGAAAATTCTAGCCTACCGGTTTTTTTTTTAATGCACCATCATTTCTAAGAACGGATGAATAGCCTGATCGAGGCAACACGATATGCACTAACGGTGCTTGTGGGCTTGTTCTAATTTATTGACCTATGTTTGCAGAATTGCTGCCAACTCGGGTGGTTCAATGGCATGCTCACGCTATCCCATGCCACCTTCCACGGAGACATCCAATCTGACGTCATGTATGCATCTCATTCATAAAAAAAGCTTTACCAGTTCTGTTCATGAAAGGCTGGTAAGCTCAGGAAGAAGCCTCCATTTCTTAAATTTGGATGGCGCGAAAATGGCCGAGTTTAACGATTTCAGCCCTGTAATTTTTATTTCAAAAGTTGTTTTCAGTGTGTTTTTATAAAGTTTAGGACCTTTGAGCTTACAAACGAAAATGTGAGCCGATAGTGCATGTATATTTTTTTAAATTACAGACATAGAAACTACTTACGTCATTAGGCAATTAAAACTCCTATTTCGAGCAAAAAGAACCCTTTTCTGCTTTTTTTCTAAAGGTACGATAGCCCGAGCCTACAGAGGGAAAATGGAGCGCTGGTAGCGCAAGTATTTATCGAGCCAGGATTTCGGTTTCTTCACCATTCCGTCCTCATTCCTTGTCCCCACATGGAACGGATGGTTCTCAATCGACTTGAGGCCTATCTTGAGCCCACGGATTTCTTTCCCCCTCAACAAATTGGTTTCCGCAAGGGTGTGTCTACCCTGGACCTCTTTTTCCTCTTAGCACACGGCTTTCATCCTCCTCCTTCTTGCCAGATATAGGCCATGGTGACCCTGAATGTCCGTAACGCCTTCGATAACCTTGCCCATGATACTCTCCTAAATATACTTGCCTCTACAAGCTGCGTACCAAATACGTACGGTTACATCGCTGGATTGCTGCACGACCACACGGCCAAGTTCCGTCTCCCTGATTTGGTCTCCAATCATTTTCCCATCCCGCCTGGTACTCTACAGGGAGCTGTTTTCTCACCCACCCTATTTAACCTCACAATGGCGCCCCTGTCTCGTATTCTAGTATCGATCCCGAACCTCAAACATACATTCTAGGCAGACGAAGTTACTGTCTGGTGCACATCTGGGTCTCCTGGGTCAGTGCACGACATCTTGCAGCAAGGTGTCGATGCAGTAACTAGTTATCTTGACACAGTAGCCCTGTCTCCCGTGCCTGAAAAATCCGAATTGCTGCTCATCGCGAAAACTTGCTATCAACGCCATCACAACCACCTCATCACTCTAACAATGGTAGGTCACCTTATTCCTCGCGTGCTATACTACCGAATTCTTGGACTACATATCAATGAGTCATCTAATCAAGCCAATGTGGCTACAACCGTTAAATGTTAGCTTACGCATCTAGTGCACCGCATTGTCAACAAGCACGCGGGGATACACAAGGGTCAGGTAAGGCAGCTCGTACGTGCCTTAGCTCTCAGTAAAATTCTTTATGCAATTATTTTCCTTGCTCTGACCTGTGACCAACGGCATCAGATTGAGGTTGCGTTTAATACACTGCATAAGACTGCCCTCAACATTCCCGTAAATACGTCCACTGAGCGCCTATACTCTACGGGTCTGTTCTTGTCTCTGGGAGATCTCATACAGCATAAAGGCCGGCAAACGGCGTATCTTTCTAGCACAAAATAAGAACACTGGATCATTCGCCAAGTTGGTTTTAAACCTATTGACCTCCCTGCCGCCACCCCTCCTACACCGCTCCCAGATAACCTCAGGATCCCATACCAAAACTCGTTGTAGCTGATACCAATCCAAAGAGACATTCTGCTCGCGTTGTCAATCATGTCCATACTATTGATTCTACGATCGTGTACACGGATGCATCACGGACGCACGTCGGAGCAGCCGCCTATTCAATCGCAAGTAGCATTGAAGTAGTCACACACACGGTCCTTTCCCTAATCCCCCACCTACAGAGACTCTAGAGCCCCTCCCAATATAATCACCAGTATTCAGGACCTCTCATAAGCCCCTAACCCTCCAGGATATATACTGAATCAATGCAAGGTATCCGCGCCATTCACATGGGTAGGATTCCTGAAGAACTGCAGTATGATCTACGCGAAGCCTTAACAAAACTACGGCCCCAAACTGCCACACTGAGGTGGATTCCTGGTCCCGCTGGAATCCCAGACAATGAGGCAGTGAACAGCCTCGCTCGTGAACATAGCCTCGCCCGTGAGACACTACTCTCCACTACAAACAAGAAATAAAGCGTCACTACAAGAACATCAGAGAAACTATTCGTACACTTCCTGTTCCAGACAAATCTCTGACAAGCACGCAACTACGCATTTTTCGACGCATACACTTAAGTACTTTCCTTACACCTCTTCCTTTCTCTACCGTATCCGACACTCTCCAGCTGTTCCCGATTCTCCCGAACCACACGCTAATTTAGAACATTGTATTTTCTCCTGCTTCATTTCAATTCAGTCCCCACATTTTCCATACCTTCCCCCTTCAACGTGGCTGACTTGGCTAGCCTCGGACCAGCTCACAGACCAGTTGGCGTTGGTGAGCCTGGCTCGGGACATTCCCGACGCTTAATGTTGCGTTTCCTCATCCTCCTCATCTTGAAGCTTCGTTTTCTTCATAGCGTCCATTTTCTCGAAAACGCAACAGTGGTCATGTCTATCGCAGGAGGCATCCTTGAAGGTCTGTTCCCTGAAAACTAGCAGTTTTTCTCTCGTTGTCGAGGATTTAGCAACTATTTTGTGCAGTGTCGTCACTTTTCTTACAGTAAACCCTCGTCATAGCAAATCGTTTAATTCGAATGCCCATTTTATTCACAGGTTTTCACCGTTCCAAATATACTGCAAGGGGAGCAAATTATGGGCGCTTTTAAAGAATACTGCTAATAACAAAGTCAGATTCTCGTCAAGAGAACATCGTTATAGCGAGGGTGTACTATATTTGTCTTAGCAATGCTAATCGAATAGAACGCGTTGCAGAGTTCACGTTGAATCTATAGACAAGCTTTCGATGCTCATAAGTCTAAGACTCATAAGTTATAAGTCTATAAGTTATAGGTCGTAACTCTATCAACAGATTATAATTTTGGGTCGCAAAGCGTTTGGGTCTTGAGCATAAAGGAGGTAATGAACCTTCTGCATATGTACGTCGGCAGCGCGTGTATGTCTCGGAAGCGCTGCAATGCGGAAGTTCACCTTAGTTCTGTTACGCCGTAGCCATGCAACGGGTACCGTACTCGCCACTACGAGGTTTCTCATGCGGTGAAGTCGTGGAGTCGTGTTTATGTTGAGTGCTCTGTTTCCTTTTTCGTCTCTCTCTCCTCCCCGTTGTTCGAAGCGGAAACTCTTGCAGGTATTCCTTGACCTCTGCGGATGGCTTCCTTAGTTTTCTCGACGTAATCAGGAAGTGAACCGCGGACCTTCGGCGACGCGCCGCAGAACATCCCAAAGGAAACGGTCGGAAGAGCAGGTGGTGTTTCAGGCGAGAAAGAAAGAAAGAAAGAAAGAAAGAAAGAAAGAAAGAAAGAAAGAAAGAAAGAAAGAAAGAAATGAATAAGGTCAGACAGACAGACAGACAGACAAAGAAAGAAAGAAAGAAAGAAAGAAAGAAAGAAAGAAAGAAAGAAAGAAATGAATAAGGTCAGACAGACAGACAGACAGACAGACAGACAGACAGACAGACAGACAGACAGACAGACAGAGTTTGGATACAGAGGCAAATACCGAAATTGTTAACACTGTATGCCTTAAGTATTTATTAACACTAATGTGGGAATTGTGAGATGGTGCAGTGGGTAAGTACGTATTCCAGAGCCACACCTCGGCGCATTACGGCGCATGTAAAGGCCCTAGGACATCGGGCCTACTAAAAAATTGGCCGCGTATCTGCTCCTTTCGTTGCAAACACCGTCAAAAGACGATAGTCTTTATCGGCTTTTGCGAAGTAAATGCCTCCCTTCGCTTTCCCGCTCACCTCTCATGTTGTTCCTTTTGCGTCGCGCTCCTCCCAAGGTAAAGACGCCAAAGGTTTGCTTAAATCATTTTAAATTTCCCGCGTCCCACTGCCCCAAACCGGGTGACTCGATGCGAACGCTGCCGTACGGCGAAGACGCGCGTTATTCGAGGCGCCCTACTTCAACGTTTATAGAACCGCGTTTCCCTAGCCCACGTGCGTTGCAAGCAGAACGTGGAACCTATCTAGTGGAACCTTGCGTAACTGTTGCCGGTTGATTTCTTAAAATGGCGCCAGAAGCTATAGTGGCGCGGGCGACAGCAGGCGACGGCGGAGTGAATTCTTTTTCTGCAGTTGATGAAGTATTTAATTTCACAAAAGTCAAGCATGTTTGATTTTTTCACAAAGGAACACTGCAAATATCACTTCTGTATTGATTTGTTGTCTCATATTTGCGTAATGTCTTGTTCTTCTTCAACAATGTTGACAAGTATGAACATTCCACAGGACATAGACGGGTAGATTTAGCTGTGACTATATAAGACTATTGCGCAGGCATTGTTTTGCTTTGGCCGGGTGGCTGAATCGGGTCACAGACAGACAGACAGGCAGACCAAAATTTCTGGGTTTAAGTAGCCCAAGAAAGACTATCGTCTTTAATAACAGCTTCGCCGCCTCCTTGCAGTGCGTGAACTTTGAAGCCAGTGTGGATCGAGACGTCACTTGCCCCTCTCGCTGTCTCCTCGTCGTCGGTTTTAAAAGAACCCCCATGCAGCGCGCCGTATCGACGAGCCACTTGCACGAGCCGGCACACACAGAAGACGCGTTCCCGTTGTGCGCAACCGCGTGCCGCCGCACCGAGCCTCGTGCCAACAACGTATTAACAGGGACGGCAGCGGCGGCGGCAACAACAGCAGCACTTGTGGGCACGAGCAGGCCATTATCACACCCCTTAAGCGCGGCCAGTCCGTGATCGACGTCTGTGCTTAATGACGACAGGCCGCATTTGCGCTTGGCCGCTCTTCGCTTCGCGGTCAGGCGGCCAGCGCTGGACGACCGTCGCCGAAGGAGCAACGGGTTCTCTTCATTGACGTCGAGCAGGGCAGCGTAGCGTTCCGTCGCAACCCAGAGAGGATGCAGGATGCGGGGAACTCTTCCGCGCTGGCTCCTTTCTTGTTTTGTCATTCTGTGTCGATTTCCCGGCCTTCTGGCGTCGCTCGAGTCGGCCCTTCCAATGAGGTATTTTCCTTGCATTGAACAACGAAGACGCGAGCATCGAGGCTTCCTAGCAACCTCGGTGGTGAGCAGTGGCCAGGCGATGGCACGGGAGGCGAGAGCACCTGCTGCGACGTTCGCTGTCGCTTTCGCGGCCACTGAGTGGGCAGGCCTGGCTAACGTCCCCGGCGCCCGTGACAGATTAGCGTTGTTTCACTGCAGGGGCGAGCCGCTGACCCAGAGGCGTGTGGGCGATGCCCGTATTTCTTCTCCGACGCCATCGTTCGCCGAGTTTCCCTTCAAGCCCCAGTGCTCGCTCTAGATTCCGCCTCTCCTGCTGCGCGTTTCGCTCTTGTTAAACACCCTGTGAAAGAAAGAGTCTCGGAATTGTATACGTCATCTAGGCAGTAGAGGGTACCGAATCGCGCCCTTTAAATCGAGACACGCCGGTAACTGAAACATTGGAAGAATAATTCGCAAGGTTATGAAAAGGGACATGTAGGTGCATATATTCCAGGGTGTAACAGCGAACCTGTATTTTCGCGATGACTGAACCAGAGTCTGAACCGCCATTTTCTAGGGCGCTGAGCCGGAACTGAGCCAAAACATTGAAACCAGTTCCACACTGTGTGGCATCTGCGGAAACAGCGGAGCTGTGTTTTTCTTGTGTCGGTTCTTGTGTCGGTTGTGCCAACATGAATTGGCGCTCGCCCAAGAACGGCAGCGCTGTCGCCGCGCAAATTCCAGTTCGCGCAACGGAGCCAGCAGCTAAACGTCAGATGCGAAATGTAGAGGAACCCGACCCTGCGAGACTACTGCGCCGTCTACATCTGCGGAATACCGATAGCGACCCCCAGAGGATTACCGATAGCATTCCCTCCGGGGGTGGGGGGTTGTTAATGAAGCTGGATGCCAAAAGTTCCAAATTACGTGGTTGGCGCTATTATCCGGGGGCGTCTCCTTACTTGCACTTGGCGATCAATTTCTAACCTGACCAGTTCACGAACCCTTATGCTAACGGATTGAGTCAAGCAGGAACTCAACCGAAATGAAATGAAATCGCCCGGACTGAACCGGAGTTAAACTGAAACCAAACCCGAACCGAGACGGTACAAATTTCAGTTCGGCGCCTTGACATCGTATTCACAAATTCCGGTCGATTTGAAACACTTAGGTGGGGTTCTTTATATTATTACTCTGCGTTTTTTTCGTTTGCTTATTACTTTTTGGGCTGAGCTGCCTGAGGGTCCAGAAGCGATCCCGCACCCACATCGACAATTATGAACAACCAGTAATTTTTACGTAGAACACAACCCAAATTTGAAGCAAATTTGTACAGCACAGCTGAGACCTATCCAGAAACGAATAGAAACGACAATCGTTGCATAGATGTGTGCCTGTCAAACACGACTAAATGTGTTAAGTTCGTGTTTCTTCCGAACACGATATTTTCAAAGCAAGCAAGCAATGACATGACAAACGCGAAAAGAAACTATGAGGACACCGGAGCCCTTCTTACGATGAAGTGATCGCGAATGCATGAAAGTCCAATTGCCGAACGTACGTTCCGGTAATTGTAGGCATCGCCCTGTTTAGAGGTGTCGAGAGGTCAGATGCGGCCGCAGCAGCAGCAGTGAGTGCAGTGGTACTGGGCTCAGCGGTGAATACTCACTGCTGCACTGTCGTGAATGCGAAGCTTGGCACGGCGCATCCTGAAAGTGCGCATGTGTGCGTGCATGCAATATAGGTGTGTGTACAGTTTTTGTTCGCGTTGGAGTGAGTGAGTGAGTGAGTGAGTGAGTGAGTGAGTGAGTGAGTGAGTGAGTGAGTGAGTGAGTGAGTGAGTGAGTGAGTGAGTGAGTGAGTGAGTGAGTGAGTGAGTGAGTGAGTGAGTGAGTGAGTGAGTGAGTGAGTGAGTGAGTGAGTGAGTGAGTGAGTGAGTGAGTGAGTGAGTGAGTGAGTGAGTGAGTGAGTGAGTGAGTGAGTGAGTGAGTGAGTGAGTGAGTGAGTGAGTGAGTGAGTGAGTGAGTGAGTGAGTGAGTGAGTGAGTGAGTGAGTGAGTGAGTGAGTGAGTGAGTGAGTGAGTGAGTGAGTGAGTGAGTGAGTGAGTGAGTGAGTGAGTGAGTGAGTGAGTGAGTGAGTGAGTGAGTGAGTGAGTGAGTGAGTGAGTGAGTGAGTGAGTGAGTGAGTGAGTGAGTGAGTGAGTGAGTGAGTGAGTGAGTGAGTGAGTGAGTGAGTGAGTGAGTGAGTGAGTGAGTGAGTGAGTGAGTGAGTGAGTGAGTGAGTGAGTGAGTGAGTGAGTGAGTGAGTGAGTGAGTGAGTGAGTGCGTGCGTGCGTGCGTGCGTGCGTGCGTGCGTGCGTGCGTGCGTGCGTGCGTGCGTGCGTGCGTGCGTGCGTGCGTGCGTGCGTGCGTGCGTGCGTGCGTGCGTGCGTGCGTGCGTGCGTGCGTGCGTGCGTGCGTGCGTGCGTGCGTGCGTGCGTGCGTGCGTGCGTGCGTGCGTGTGTGTGTGTGTGTGTGTGTGTGTGTGTGTGTGTGTGTGTGTGTGTGTGTGTGTGTGTGTGTGTGTGTGTGTGTGTGTGTGTGTGTGTGTGTGTGTGTGTGTGTGTGTGTGTGTGTGTGAGTGAGTGAGTGAGTGAGTGAGTGATGACAATCACGTTCCTTCACTACTGTGTACATCTGTAAGATGCAAGAGGTTCAGCGTCGTGCTGGTAACGCAGACGCCAGCGCAACAGAGAGAGAGAGAGAGAGAGAGAGAGAGAGTCTGTGTTTTTTAATGTTAATTGGGCAGGTCTGTTCTGCTAGCGGAAGGGCTTACTGCGCCAGAAGGGGATCATTACAGTAAATTTGGGAGATTGTGAGACAGCAATGACACAAAAAAACAAAAATAAGTATAATAAAAACGACACGAAATAAAATGCATGAAGTAAAACTCTAAAGGGAAAGTGCCAAGACCGAGAAAGCAGAGTTCACCGTAAGTAAGCACTGCAAATATGAGTACTAGCCATACTTACGCTAACGCGACATTTCAGCGCCGAATTTTTTTAGAGCAACTTCGCAACATTACCCTCATGTGCCTCTCACTCCACGCCACTCCGTGCTGGATCAATGCAGACTCCGAAGGTGCGAAGGGAGCGGACTCGTGCCTGCGTGCATCCGAGGTCTTTGATCTCGCTCCGATCACGCAGCTTGGAGCAGCGGCCGGCGTTGTCTGGAGGCGTCGTGTTCGCAACACGAGATCTGCCGCGAGAACAAACAAGTAAGTTTGCGAGAACAGGGGCAGACGTTGCGTGCCACCTTACCAGGCGCAGCCAAAGGCGCTTCAACAAAGAGAAAAAGCGAGAAGGCGATGACCTCGGCAGACGCAACCAACCACCTGGACGCGGAGGCTTGATTGCAATTGCCTCAAAGGTGTACGTGTGGCACGCTGTGCGGTTGGTGATTCAAGGGAAAAGTTTGAACGTCGAGGGAGGAGGGTACCGTTATGCTGACGAGCTGTCTTTCACGCGCGGGGTATCTAGATTCTGCCGACTATCCGTTGTCCTACACAGGTTTCGCAATCAGCAAAAAGTGTAGTCCATAAAGTATTTTCTAATTCTATGAAGACGTTAGCACATCTTCCCTATACCAAAGGGAAGAGCTATAAGGGGGAAGGCGGGGGGGGGGGGGGGGGGGGGCTGCACGTATACTAGCCCTTACTCGTTCCCGGAGTGCCAGCGACGATTAATATGATATACATTTCCTGGTCAGTTAACTTGCCAGTTTACGTACAAAGCTTGTCCTGTTCACTCCCCTCTATCCAGGCCTTTTCTTAAAAAAAATCAGTATTCAGGCTCATCGCACAATGATCTCTATACAACTTAGTCGTACTACTTGATTTTATTGATTATTGCCGGTCAGTTCTTGTGGTAAATTAAGGAGCAAAGCTGGTGGAGGCCCACACCACTCCTATGAGTTATGCAAAGATGATTTTGAACAGGTTAAGGCCAGTATTATTAAATATTTCCCACTTTCCCAAAACCCTTAGTCGAATCGCGTACTCGAATCGGTGTGCCTGCGGTGAAGCTAGAATTGTGCTCTCAAGCCTGTCCCTTCATCCCGGAGTTCATCCCGCAACATAAAACCGGCCGCAGTGGCAGATACAAAAAGAAGGGGGACGCGATACACGCCCCCTACCCCCAACGTTACTAGAATAAACTTCCCTACCCCATCTCCCAACGCATTGTCAAACAGCATTGCTGAGTCTAGTTTCGACGCGCCATCAAAGTACCCCTCGTGACCCTGCCACATAAGCCATAACCCCTTCCCCAATTTCTCTGAAAGGTTAGCACGGATCAAACACTACGTGTGTGCGAGATTACGATGCGAGTTGACGAACCCCAGGCGGACTCAATTGCTCCGGAGATCTCCACTCCGACGCCTCATATTCCAAGGGTAGCCCGGACACGAACAACTCCCCGCTCGAACAGGCTAGTTATCGCATTCGCGTTACTGCTGTCCGCTCACGACCACGACATCAATCACGGAGCGGTACGCGCTAATAAGCGCTGGGTGACGATTATTACTATTCGTTGCTCTCCGCCAGAGCTCGCCAGATGGGCGGGCAGCTAGGAGAGCGGGTTCACCGTGCCGACTGCATCGCTGTGCGGCGCGCGCTCGGAGCGGCACCGTCCAGTCGCCTGGTTCGCTCGGTCCGCTGAACGGGTGGCGGCCGGGCGAGGGAGCGGACCTCAGTGAGGGGGAGCTGGGAATAATCAAAGGGGCGAACAAGGCGGCGCGGCCGCAGTAAAAAGGCGCGCGCAACAAGCAGCGCCGCTCGTCGATTAGAAAACGAGAGTGGAATTCCCGCTGCTCTCCCTCCGCAGCCGACGCCTTTGCGAAAGAGCCACCACAGCGCCCGAGAACCTGCCGAGGTAGTTTTGTGTAGCAATGGTGGCGCGCGCGCAAGGGTTTTGAACCACAAGCATAGCGGGTGGTGGTACTGATTCGCCCCATTTACGTATCCGGACGTCGGTGGGGGGAGACGCTGACCCCCGCCACCGATATGACGCCAGGGCCGGGCGTGATGAGTACAGATGTGACCAGCTAGTGGTTACAGCAATTGTTAATTGTGAACCCGCCGTGGTGGCTCGGTGGCTCAGGCGTCACGCTATTGGCAGGGCGCTGTGGGTTGATTCGCGGTCGCGGCTCCCTCATTTCTGGTAAGGTGAACAAGTAAAATGCCTGTGCGCCGATATTCCATTCTGAAAATTCCAGAGGTCAGAATTATCAACAGCCCCCGTTATACCGCGTAGAACCGCTGTCTGGTTATTTCGTTTTGAATTCCCTACCTATTATTAGAGTCAAGAAAATGGGTCAGCTTTTTTGTGTGCGTGGAGTGGAATGAAGAACGGGATGGAGACGGAAACGGGAACGCGAAACTAGGATTTTGAAGCGCCGGCAGGAGAGTGCTTTTAATGATGGACGTCCGTGAGAAAGCAAAACGCGAAGGACGATTAAAAAAGGGGCTTTAACAGAGGGATGTAAGGAATCTTGACTGGCCACCCAAGTAGTGCAGGTGCAGAATTAAAAAAAATATATATATAATTACGGGTTCAGATGAGAAGGAAAAGCGAGGGGAAGAGGGAAGGGGGTGTTAATGAAAGTTCGCATGCTATTCTGTGGGTTTCTTTTTACAGTCAGGTTGTGCACAAGATGCCGTAAATTAATATTGCTCCCCCTTCTCAATGTATTTTTTTTTTTCTGTATCCGTTTGAAGGAGATGCCTTAAAATTAGCCACTAACCAGGGATGACCACATTGTATGGATCATGATTTTACTCTATTAGATTCGGTACGCCTGGGCTTCAAACGAAAATCCCCGAACACACTTACCACGTACTTAACTAATGAGCCATGATCTATCGTCTTTAACACGATCATAGTCCCCAGCAAATAATGCCAATGGTGGTGACGATGGTGATGGCAGGTCGGGAGAGAGAGAAAGAGAATAGTCTTTAATGATACTGGTGAGGTTAGCATGGCCAAGGCGCCTAGCTTGCTACGCCAGATGTATGAAAAAATGAAATCGATGAAGGGATGATGATAATGGCTGTGATGAAGATAATGCACTCAGTAATAGTTTCCTGTTTAAAGAGTCTGATCAAGTTGTAAGTAACTACGTAGATGCACATTTTCACCGTGGCCATCGTCGTCATAATCATGATCATCATCATGGTTACCATCAAAACGCACTCGGTCCTTGATGGGGGTAACGACACCCTGAGTCGTGGTATGAAGCTACTATTCCACGCCACGCGTAAGAAATATTGAGGGGTAGTCGGCTGTGTATTTTTAGAATATACATATGGACTGTAAATTCCATCATTAAAACAAAAACAATGCAGGACGGACGCCTTTTTCATGAAATCACGAAGACACTGTGCCACCCGAATTTTTTAATTTGTCCTCGAATTTGTTTCATCTTCTGCCTACGCAGAGTTATTCGTGGGCCACTAAAGGGTTTATATCAATCATTCCATATACAGTAATAACAAAAAAGGCTACAGAAATTCCAGGAAAAGTTTACTACACGTAAGCATCCGCACACCATTTCTCCGTTTCAGCAATCTTACATGTTCTTGGTGGCATTGAAGGAACACGTCAACCCGGACTGCATCTTTTTAGGGTTTTCTTGTTTTTCTGTTTTCCTGTTTTTAAAAAATCGCTTGAAGGCGCTGGATTAGATAGATATTTGTAATTTCCTTGCTTAATTTAGGTCTTTTTTTAATCTTTATATATTTTTAATTTTATTAGGCGGACGATGCATGCCAGATTTCGCTATCAATAGCCAAATTGTGCCAGTTCTCGTTTCGTTCGGATATTTTTTATTGTTTTTCTTTTTTTCTGGCAATGATCGACATTTACACTATTATAAGGTAAACGTCGTAACTTGGCCAATGACACATTTTTGTGCCAACATAAGAAGTTACCCTGTTTGCACTGAAGTTCTCGGCAAAAGAAACTTACTTATTAAAACTAAGAATGTGTTTAGTCAAGTAGCGCGAAAGAGAAAAAGAGAATCTCTTTATTGAAGAAGGGAATGCAGCCTAGAGGTTTGCCAACATGCGTACGTCGACACGCTACTCTGCAGGAACGGGAATGGGGAAAAGATAGATGATTAGGAAAAACAGGAGTAGCATAGGAAATGAAAAAAAGAGAGATAGCGTCATGTATAGGGGCATTGGATGTAGCCACGACTGTCCGCATAAGGGCGGAAGGGGGGGGGGGGGGGGATATAGGCTATAATGTTTCAGCAACGCCAATCAAGATAGCCAAATAACGCATCCAGGACTTACCGGTGAGATGATGAAGAATACCAGGGTCCAAATCTCAGGCTCAGTATAATTGTTGCAGGGTGAAGACATGTCATCTTAATAATAACGAGTTTAGCATAGTTACGAAACCTGTACGCTGTTTGCTTAAGCATTGTCTGGTTCTGTGATGAATGGTGTCCGATGTAAAAGACTTCGAGTGGCTAGTTATTGTGTTTCGTCAGCTTTGGAAGAACCACCTGGACAGGATTTCCGTTTACACCACTTCATCGCGGGCGAAGGTCACAGCAGATAATGGCCACTGTGGAGAAGGTATGCTGAATAGATGTCAGCTGCGGGAAAACACTCCCCAGAGTGCTGCCTGTCGGGTAAAAGCCGTGTTTCAGCGCAATCGTTGTGTACAATGAATACCAAGGGGAAGGATCAGCGAGAAGATGGGTTCTACTGCAGAACAGTCGCATTAAAGGGGGATCACGGAGGAGTAGGATGTATGCGACAAAAGCAGTGATTTTTGTGCTGCACATGGCGGCGTTGTTATAAATTGAGCACAGGTTGTCGAGTCGGATGCGGAAATTATTTTAAACCACGCAAGCGACAATTCCTAAATGACATACGAGCAAATAAGAAAGAGAAAGCATCTGCATAGAAAGCTGCTGGCTTGCCTGCGAAACTGAAGTGCATGCGAAGCACTTTGTTTGACGAGAGAATACGATGTATACGTCGCTTCAGGCAAAATATTGACCGTACGTGTAAATAAAGGCGTGTTTAAGGGCTAGTTGGTATAGTATTGATTTCGATAATAACGTGCGCTGCATATTTGGACGAGAGACAGGGACAGTGAAAAAGACAAAACCATACGATGGTGCGCACGTTCGTGTACGTTCGTGCACGTACGTGTGCGTTCATCACGCACTAGCGCCATCTTTATCATCATTGTCGGCGTTGACAAAGAGCGCTGACAACGAAAATGCCGAGGTCGATGCGCCGATATGTATGTACGTAAGTACGTCACGATGCGTCATCATCGTCATCATAACGATGGCGGAGCACCGCGACGGTAAGTAAATAATAATGCTGATCTGGCTGTCTTACTCGGCAGAGGGGTCCCCTAGGTTCTGCGCGTCTGGGCAGACAAAGTCTCCCTCTTTCTCATTTAGTCCGCCGTTAAGGTCCCCAGAAGGGCTGAAGTGGTGAAAGGGAGTCGGAGTTCGAAAGGGTTCTTGCTCCTTGCTGAATGGCGCGGCTGAAAATTTTAACACGGCGTATGCTGAGCTACATAGGCGCGCGAGTAATATAAACGCTTGGCATTGAAAATAACACGTCTGCCTGTATGCTTCGCGTAAGACATAAACAAACAGCACCCAGATGGCTGTCTCGAGGGCTTCTTCTCCCTCTGGCGTGAATGCGTGGACGTAATAACGGCGTCGTCATTACTGCTAGCCCAACCTGTCCAGCTGGCCCGCTCGAGAGTCCCCGCGTCGCTGGCCAAGACCCCAGGCAGCAAAAAACAAGAGCGCGAACGGACGTCGTGCAACAAAGAAGCAGAAAAGAAGCGGAGGAGCGAATTCCCTGAGGTTAGACACGTTCCGCCGGGTTCCGCCGAATTCAGTTTGGGCCAAGCTTGGCAGCAGGGCCTCGCAGCGATCGGCGTAGCTTCTGCCGCGGGGTGTGTGCCCGAAACGCTAGAAAGCTAACCCAGGCAATCGGGGGGACCAGAGGGGGGGTTCTTGTAAGGAGTGCACGTTACGTCATTGAGGAGGCCTCTCGCCCTGTCTCGGTCGGCCCTCGCTCTCGTCATTTCTGGCTTGGTTCGGCGGCGCGGCCGTAGGCGAAGGGGAAGAACGCAGGGGAGGGCGCGGGCACCTCCTCTTGCCGTGCCTGCATGCCGCCGTGTCCCGTGCGTTCGCTTCTTCGTGCGCTGGCCGCCGCGATCACGGCAGCACGGGAGAGTTGCCCCCTTCGGCGTCGTCTCTAGCGGCTGCTGCTTCTGCTGCTGCTGCCGCAACGTGTGTCGGCGCGCGCGCCTGTGTCTCGGCGCGTGAGCGTTCGTGTCTGTGTGTGCGTGTGGGTCTGCACTGCCAGATCAGGCCAAGCCCTGCTGTTTTCTTCTCCAAGTGCGTTGGCTGACCCCTGCGTCTGGCTTGGAACACCGCGTGCGCTGGATTGTGTTTCATCGGTGCGTGTGCTTCGTTCCCTGGTTGTCGCAACTTCGTGCCTCCATCGACGATGCCTTGGCTAACCCTGTCGTGGTCTTGCTCAGCTCTGAGCTGAGCTGGTGCTTTTTTCTTTGTACCCGTGCCACTCCGGATTACACTGTCACCTGTTTTGAGGACTACCTGATTTGGCGCCCATTGTAGTTTGACTGCTGCGAAGACCAAAATTACTCTGCATTCTCCATGACAAGCGCTGTCTCGGAAGTTTGTGCCCATGAGACATCTTCCTCGCTCATACTTTAGCTTCGCTCCCTCTATCAAACGAACCGTAACCGCGGGAGAGATTCGGCTGCTTCCCTCGCACGTGGGCAGTGGCGCTCTCACGCACCACACATCGCCCTTGTCTCCGCCGCCGTAAGATTACGACAAGCCAACTGCCGTGCACACAGCAATGAGGCCCGGTCGTCAAACTGCCGCAGAAAGCGGCGTCTAGTGAGCGATACGAGGCGGCCGGTGCTGTTGATAAAAAGCTGCGCGAATGGCACGTAGACTCGGAGTCCTCTCATAAAAGCTGCCGACGCGACCCACGGAATAAGTTTCGGTAGCAGAGGCTCCAGGCAGCAACACTTGACCATTTGGTGGCTAATTTGCTGGGGCGAGTTCCGAGTCAGTGAAGTGACGCAAGCGATAGCGGCCCGCACATCAAAGTAGACTCTGCTAATCTCAAGTGAGCCCAACCAGGAGGCGGTTTTGCGCCTCATTTCCCATGCTAGCCACCCGCAAAGCCAAAAACATGTGAGTCAGCTTCTGCACTCTCCTTGCGCAGTTGAGAAAAGAGACGACGCCGGCAACGAATGGAGACTTCGAACGCATTCTGCATCGAACGAAACTACTCAGTTATCAACCAGTTCCCCGGATTTGGGCTCCTCAAAGGTTGAAAGTTTAAAAAGTCCGAGTGCTTCTTTGGATTTTGCGGCGGACGAACCTCGAAGCATTGTCACCCGTCGAAACGGCCATGGGGGCTTGCCGAAAGACCTTCGCTTCAGCTACTGCGTGCCCGCATCTCCGCTGAGGCCAGCAGTTCAGCGTCTGTGTGCGGCAAACCCCGAGGAATACATAGCGAGCCGGCCGCGACATGTCCAGCGTGGCCGACGCGACCGGCAGGTCGTACCAGCTGCACGCCAAGGCGCACGTGTGCCGCAGTGCCGAGAAGCCCGTGCAGCATGGTGGCTGCCGCAGGAAGCGGCGCACCAGCCTGCTCCTGGGAGGATGCAGCAGGATGCACCATCCCAGGACGCGGCGCCACACCACTGCGGTGGAACAGGTGTACCGGCCGGTGCCCTGGAAGGCCGTCCAGGTCGGCGTCAGGGGGCCTCGAGGACTCTACGAGACGGTCAGTACAAAGCACGTGCAGTTATAGTGCTTCCATTCCGCTGGATATTCCAGTGTGCCGTCATTATTTGCTACTGAAGACGGGTACCGCAAGTTTCCGCGGTGCGAAGGGACGTTTTGGGACATATTGCAGGTCTATTTCTTTTTTTTTTTTTTTACCCAACGACAGTCACGGATAGAGCGGAAAACTGATCGCACTGTTTTCTTTAGCCATGGCAAGAGGGCAACATACTATACAGTCCATCGTATCCACCGTAATTCGGCACAGGCTGGCCAAAAAGTACTTCACAACTATTCGAGGATAGAACCTACAAAGGGGCACTACTGCGGCTAGTTATTTTCGGTGTGACGGAATTTGCAGCAATATCGAACTAGCTAAACTAGGGTGATAATTAAATTACAGATTTTGTTGTCTTGACCCGCGGGGCACGCTGTGCTCGATAGTCACACACATCAAACAGTGTTAGCTAGCCACGACCACATCAATTATTGCTCTAATTTTTTACAGGAAATGTGGATACTTCATGGCTGTGCAGAATAAATCATCAATCAAGGTCGAATTTGTATCAGAACAACCACGCGGGGATATTGACCACAACGTGCTGCAACTGAACACGTCGTGTTGTCATTAATGCAACCTGCAGTGCTATTCAGACGCCAGGACAGATTTACATTCCATTTATGTTAAGCTCGGGGTTTTTGCAGAGCCTTCTGGAGTTCTGCAAGATTGGACTCTCGGTCTTTTTTTTTTATTATTATGTGTACCTGCCAGATTTGACCGACGATGTGGGACTTTTACGGTATGGCTTGGTGACTAGAAGATTGCTGCTAACTTTGGCCCTGATTAAAAAGGGAGCATTCCGGAACCCAAATCCTTCGACACCGGTGGTTCTTTCTTACACACCAAAAACATAAGGATGTATAGTTGGGCGAGTTATGGCGGGAAAATGTGCGCGTCTTTAAATGATTACAAAAGCAAGGAAAAGCACAGGATCAGCGCAAACTGTCAAATGAAATTTCATTGAAGAAAACGAACACGTTCATACCAACAAATTCTGGAGATCGCACTTGCGCGCAGGTTATCAGATAACCGGCACAAACGTATTTCAAAGTGAACCAACAGAGGTAATCGTGTCTAGATGGTTTGAGCGGAATTATATTGTCAAGAGCTGTTTGTCTTGTCCCATATAAACTTATCCTCTGAAGCAACATGAGTTGAAGATTAGCCTCGTATGCACGTTTTCATAGCTTCTGGTAAAAAATAGCTTGAATGTTCTTCAAAACACTGTTTTACAGACGTAAAATGATGTTTGGAAGTTTCCGTGAAAAGACATTTTTGCGCTGTGGATGGCTGTAGATTTTTCGTCTGTATTTTCTTACTAACATGCTCATAGATTCCTTAAAAAGCGTCTTTTCCGCAGTGAGCAGAAGCTTCCTTGAGTGTGTGGGAATTTCGGTAGGCCTGCATTTAAGAGATATTGTACTGATGCAGGCATGATTTCTATAGCCGCTACCCATGGATGTGGCCCTGTGTTCCCTCCAGTGTACAAACATTCAATAAATGAATTAATATATTCGCGAGGGGGTGGCAAGAGTATAGTGTAGAAACAAAGACTCTCAAAGAGCACGTAAAACAGCAAAGTACTTACCTAGCGGCCAATCGACGGGCCGCATTCAAAGTAGCGTGCCATACTAACTTCTCATAATATATATATATATATATATATATATATATATATATATATATATATATATATATATATATATATAGTATAAGTAAAGAGTCGGACACAAAGCAAGAACAATAACAAAGAAGGTTTACTTACGTAGCGGCAACGGGACTTGCCTTCATCAGAGTACAGTTAGATGATTTTGCACAGAATCATGTAACTGTACTCTGATGAAGGCAAGTCCCTTAGCCGCTACGTAAGTAAACCTTCTTTGTTATTCCTCTTGCTGTGTATCCGACTCTTTACTTATACTATTTTTGCGCGCTTTGTTAGTTTTATCTTTATATATATATATATATACATTGCAAAAATGGTTGACTCACTATTAAAAACAAAATCAGTGGTTTAATGACGTTTCGACTGGAGGACCAGTCTTCATCTGAGTATTCTAAGCGGCCTTGCGGAAGAGACGAAGGAGTCCTTAAAGACAGACGGCGTTTATTTAGCAAACGCGCAGCCAAGCCAGCCCGGCGTCGTGCAGGTGAAAAAGATGAAGCATTACTGAAAACGACGGCAGGGCATGAAGATTACATATAAGATGGAAATAAGCGAAATATTGTGGCACGGAAGAATTGCAGTGCTTACTATGAACTAATGAAATAATCTCATCATCCAGATAAAATATTGGCTGAATGCTTTGTGGCACCGAGCAGCAATCTTTTAAAAAAGAAAGCATCTTTCGCAATTTCAAAATTTTCGAAATTCCGAACATTTTTTTTTATATATTTCGCAGTGAGCACCAGTCACAGAGTTGGGACCCTCTTTTCCGAGCCTAGGAACAGCTCCAAAAAGGCGGCGGCGCCACCGGGAGAATAGCTGTCGCGGAATTTCAGGCGCGCGCAATTTTAGACGGCTACCGGATACGACCACATGCGCCAGGACACTGGAGACTGCTTCTTTCGTGTCGCTGGAAAGTCAACGTGTTTTGGTGTCTGGAAAGCGAATGGAAGCTGATATACGGGACTTGTTGTTTTCAGGAAGCGAAATATTTTACCAGGTCCCTGAGACGAGTCTTTATATGTTGTATATGATTAGCTGATTCGAATTTGCCCATCAAGAAAGTGTGTGCTTGCAAAAAAACGTTCGGGCGTATTGGCAGTTGATTAATACCGTATATTGTTCGCTCACTAGAAAAAGCATCAATCTTGTAGCTAGGCCTTTGGGCGTTTTCGGTACTCACAACAAATTAAATCGCAATGTTTACACCTCTCTGATTCAAGGTCTCCGTTTCAGTTAAATGGACGGCGTGAGCGTTACCATTTTAACGTGCACCTACACAACCTATAACTGCAATGACACTTTGTTAGAACGGGTTATTGGTTTTTGTCAAATTCAAACCAACAAGTTAGAGTTCAGCTATGCTGTATATAACATAACGTTTATATAACATAATGCAATGTTTCCAAACGATCAACTTCCGGTTCTATACGTTATGCATAACGTATTTTCTTGTTCGAGGTGTTTTAGTCAGGCTAAGAAAACATCCCATACGCATCATTTTATCTTTAATTGTCAGTTGTTATCCGCGTTAGCGAACACAATTTGTGAGAATGCAGCGATGCAACAGAATATTTTTTTTTATTTTCTGCAATAAATTGGTATCAAGCACCCAACAGGGATTGCTTAAACCAGCTAATGAACGCATATTTCTCTGTTTCGCGTCGTTTTTTCGATGTGAACAGCCCGGTATTTAACTGCCGTGAAGCAGCGATAATATATTTCAAAACAAAATTTTGCGCCAGGCAGTCTTTCTGAAGCTGCGGCCAACTCAACAGCTAATGCTTGTCCGCAACCACAGTCGGTACCCCTCCGTTAGAGAATGTGCTCATTCAAGCCTGTGCAAACGAGAACAAACACTATAAAGGAAAGGTAGGTGTCAGTCATGCGTTTCAGCCTGGCGTGACCGCGGTTTCATTGTAAGAGATCAAAGGTAGAGGGAAAGGGGGGAGGGGGGCGATTGAGAAGGGCTTGCGGCTTCTTCTCGCTTCTTTCAAATGAGGTATCTGTGCAAAGTGATTGAAAGCTATATTATTATCCCGAAAGTTTTGACTGGACCGCGCCTGAAAAAGAAGTAATTAAACTAAAAGACTGCTTACAAGGGGAGGGAGAAATTTGAGTATGCATCCTGCTGATGTTGATCGATTTGTGTGCAGAACCTTGAACTCGCGTTCCAAGTACCGGTCTCCGGAGAAGCCGTTTAGTATCATTCCGCGGAACGCGAAACTTAGCTCACAACCTGTCATTTCCCCAGTGGTGGCAAAGGAAAAGGGGGGGGGGGGGGGGGGGAGCGCAGCAAAATATCAACGCGAGGGGGATAAGTGAGACACGAAGATGAGAGGAGCAGAGCTGCGAATAAGCCCGCGGAAACTGGAAATGGACGCGCGTGTCTCGGCTGACCCCCCCAGCTTTTTATTTTTCCCCCGTCGTGGCGGTGCTGTGTAGCGCGGATAGATGAGCGCCGCTGATGCCGGGCCAAGCCAAGCCAAGACGGAGCCGCTGTCTGCGGCTGCGGAGCACGCGGAGGGGAGAGGGCACGACCCGGCGACGGCAGCTCCCGACCTGGTGCTCCGGTTTTCCTAATCGGCCCACGGCGCCGTATGCCGCTTGGAGGGGGACGAACCGCCCAGCCTTTCCTGCGAATCGGCCGAAAAATAAGAAACACGCCGTGTAGGCCGCCGCCCCCCCTTACGGCCTCCTTTCTCCGCTGCTGGATGCGGATGCTCGGTATAATGGCACGGAACGCTACAGTCTGACTGTAACGTAGCGCGCTCGAAGAGCCCGAAAACAACGGGTCCTCCGAATACTAGAGTTTTGGCGGTTATTCCTGGGTGTAGGTGCGAATCTTAAATCATGAAAAAAATATCTACGACGGTTTCGCCAGCTTCCCATCACAGCTGAGAGGGAAGCGACGACGCCGTCCAACCTAATTGCGTATTTTCTTTGTTTGCAAAGTCACTAAAAGAGTTCGATTTCCTCCACATCTGACTCCTTTACTGGTTGCCTCGAATCGTGTTTTTGACCTCCCTGGAGAAATCCTGCGTTTGCCTAAAACTACTAATTTCTGGCCGTTTTCTTTACATTTTTGTAAAATAAATGTTCATACCATGTAGACTGTGCTTAAAATAAATTAACTTGCCGGTGGTCGTAGTTCATACCTTGCTTGCCCCGACTTGGCCAGGAGGGATAAATTCCCGGGTTGGCCTCTTCTAAATAGTGAATGTGAAAAAAAGAAAGAATGTTGTTATATCACCTCGTATAATATAGCTGCAAGGCTATAGGCACGATGCATACTGTGTTGTCATTGCTTTACCATGATAGTGAGGAAGAGGGCCATCGGATTCTCTGTCTGTCTGTCTGTCTGTCTGTCTGTCTGTCTGTCTGTCTGTCTGTCTGTCTGTCTGTCTGTGATCAACAGTATTTGACTAGAGAGGTTACTGGTACTTGGTTTTGAGGGGCCTACAATCTGAGAACTGTACATTTGAGGCAGTAGGAACAAAATGGTTATGGCATGTACCCAAGGGACTAAACCCTCGAGCAAGCAGCACCTCGAAAGACTTGAGGGGGCTCTAAGGGACCTCGATCGCAAGTATGCCTGTTTCGTAACCGCTTTGTTACGTATGACCAAGTCGCGGATCTAAGCACCTGTTAGACGTATGCCCGCGCCAATATTTTCGTTTTCGCGAACGAGGACAATTAAGATTACGCTCCTGCATAATACGCTTTCGAAAGTTGTCCCCGAGTATTCGACGCTAAAATGCCATTCATATCTTTAGCTGAGGTTAAGTCGCCTTGCGCTACGCTGTCTGGGCTGCTGATTAAACGCTAGGTAGGCGCCACAGTCCATATGCATAAATGCGTGATCCAGACACGATCTTTCCCGCATAAGCTGCGTTACACTGCAGTGAGACGCCATTGCACTGTGATATGGCGCACTGCAGCATGTTGGCTTTGACCAGCCTTCATCGCATGCGCGTATTTCTGTGAGAAACGCGATACACGTGCAAGTGGGACTGGCTGGACTGAAAAGTTTCGCGCTCTTATAACGGAAAATGGATGCAGTCCCCGGATTCAGAAACTGCCTCTTTTTTTTTTTTTTTTGAAAACGCTTTCAGCCTTGTCGCAATAATTGTCATCTCTGCGCAAGGAGCGCCAGCTTGTTAAATGCAGCAATCAAGATATTTCTCTAAATTTAAAGTGTACGTTACTGCGCTATTTGCTTGTTTCGACTAGCGCCTCGTCCTACGGCCTAAAGAAAAATCTTAAATGCGATATTTTGCTGCAGTTATCAGTCAATTGGAATTAGCCAGTTATCATGCCAACCCCTGCCATAGGAAGAAAAAAGGAAGGAAGCAAATAAATGTACTTGCGAAATTTGACCACAAAGAAGAAAAACAAACAAACGGAAGAACATTAAGGCGATCAAAGCCTAACGCATGCGCTGCAAGAGCGGTACAAGGATAAAGGCGCGATGTCAACAACACTGCAACCGCGAAGTGCAGCGCCGTTTTCCTTAGAGCAGCCGCCGGCATCACGGGTGAGGTCACGACGAACCCGTTGGTCGCACCCCGTTTCTCGCATTGTAAATGACGCGCCCCAGTGCGTCCCGACCGCCGACACGGACACAGCCCAGATAATGAGGCTCTTTGACTACTTCCTTGGCTACTTCCATCTGGCTTCCTGATATTCTCGAGTGCACTTTGGCTTCTGGAGGTACCTCGTAAAGGAACCATGTTATCCAAGCCGGATTAAAGGATTTCACCTGTTCCGGCTTCTAACTCTGACGTCTTCACCAGGCCTTGCCACTTAAGCGGTGTTCGGTGCAGCTTAGCTGTGCAGCGCCGGAAAACGTGTGATAGAGACACTTGTAAGACGCATAAATTGACTCACGATGTCTTACGACTTGTCAAATGACGTCGCGTTAGGAGCAACGCGCTGACGCGCACATGGCGTGGACGTCATTGTTCTTGATTTGACTAGACTGAGTGCCACACCTTGCACGCCTTTTAAACTTTGAGAGGAGTTCAATAAATTTATGGTTGTCAGGAGTGATTTCACGCTGCACGGACCATTTTATCGGTTTGAGGGGTGCGGGTGGTTAGCGAGCCTCTGAATGGGGAATTGCTCAATAAGAGAAGCCGCCATTTTCATCCACTCCCGCATACGTAGCGAAGGTCAGTGTACCATGAAGCTTTCTTTCCTGCTGTAACGGAGCACTGTGCTCAGCAAAGTCAACGAAATAATCGGTCAAACCGAGGCGACAGCGAAACATGTGTGCCTGATATGTATACCTTGTTTACTCTGTAAGCCTTAGATTTTACATGTAGGAAATCTTTAAGGAACAGCCCTGGGACGTCATAGCGCGGAAGTGCCAGTGACTGTTTCCAGGAAATTCTTCTGCTCCAGAATTGCCTTCATTCATATCAGATACTGACCGAGCCCTCATATTGGTAGCATGCATTACGCACAGATGTTCACACTTAGAATACATGCTCAGGCACTCCCGTGGTGTCTGGACACATTTTAAGCTTGGCGTACATCTGAAAAACACCTGTCTGCATAAGACATTAATCATACACTACAGTTTGATCGTTTTACAATCTGACACAATTAATTTTCAACCATTTGGATTGATAAGGATTAACAAATATTGGTTCGTTAGAAACGAACTCACACGGCAAAAAAATACAGGAGCACCATATTGTGTCAGACTCCCGCAACCTGCTCGGATCTTGCAAGACCCAAAACGATAATGTACAACACAAATGTAAGGTAGGACGAGATTAACTATGCAGGCTCAACTCCGGTTATCAGGCCAGGGGATTTCGCAGCCCGGACCCGCAGAAACCATCCCTCGTTGTCTGCTGTTAACAACTATTGCTCATTTCAGTTGGGCGGAAGAAATGCTATTCGCTACTTTCCCGTGAATCTATTACCAGTACACTTGTAGCAAGACCGGCGCCAGGCAATGCAAGCAAGACTTTCTCTCGCAATTTAGGTTAGAGAGAGTTCCAATAATAAAAAAGTACGAGTAATGAGGCCGTCAACACCGGTCACCCTGTGCTCCTACGGCGAGATGAATTCTACTGATACGCGACTCGAAGGTTCCACTGCATGATGCGACAGCAACTGCTTTGCAAACTTTCGCCCCAACGCCATGGCATTCCCTCTCCGACATCATAGAAGTTTATAAATAAATGTTTAGATATAGATAGTGATAAAGCGCAGTTATTTTATTCCGCACCTAACCCTCATTCGCAGGATTATTCAGCGCTTTTATCCTGCAATATTTCAATATTCGAGTTTTCGTTAATATCTGCGTTCGCGGTTCATTTTTGTCTAGACTGCTGGTATACGAATGTTTGCTTGCAGGCGGTCACACGCCGTACGTTTAGCGGCCTTTTCAGTATGGGGATTGGGGCAATCGTGACGTTTCCTCCTCTATAGCTCTCTTTTCCTCAACCTTCTTCTGTCTGGCTTAGCAACAAAAAGCAATCACGCATAACAGGTCTCCATCTGTGGCTAAATGATATTTTTTTTGTAACCTGAAGTATAGCTCTCGGTAGCATGCACTTGCTTGGCAGCAGCTTGGTAGATCTTGATTTCAAAAGAAAAATGAATCGGGGAGTGAGATGGAGTTGTCATCGCCAGTCACCTGTTTCCCATCCGGCTATCATCTTTGGCATGGCTTCAACGCCGAATAAGCTTTTGTTAGAAGGCAGGTTTCGGACATTTGCAACCAACATTCATCATATAGTATTTGCGAAAGACCTCGCGCTTATAGCAACTGTACTCATCAGCTGCCAGAAAAGAAAAAAAACAGCAGTACAACAAAAAAGCGCGGCGTTAGGGTGAAAACGACGCTAAGGGCAGGGTTGGGGAGCCATTGAGAATTTCGCGGATGAACGACGAGTCCCTGGTGGGCAGCCTTTATCTCGGCCTGCACACATCGGACGTGACTGGCGTACGCGAAACGCAATGGCCCCCGCGGTGTATACCGTGAGGTCGCAACAACTGCGCTTGGACGCCTACCAACTTCCGCTGAAAGAAGCGCATATTTACCTCCAACGTACTACGATAGAACCGTTTTCGTGCCCCGGTCGTGAAACCAGCGAAGAAAAAAAAATGACTTCCGTTACCCGTTTGGCTACCACGCTTAGGTGACAAGTTTTCTTGGGCATGCGATGGTGCGAGGCGCATTTTTATTCAACGCTCGTGTGCTGCCAAGTTATAAGAGGCTTAGTCCAGGGTTCGCCTAAAGTCCGTCGGTCAGGTTGCGAGTTCATGGCAAAGATGCAGTTACGGACCAAGTCACTGACCAAGATATTTGATTTGATTTTTTATTTCTTGGCAAAAACCAAGGGGAGGCTGAGACTAAAGGCGAACGTGACCTGACATAGGCCTGAGCCACCCGATTTACAGCGTACATAACAACAGGTCTGTTCATATGTGATCAAGGATCCCGTATGGGATCCGAAACGTCAAAAATGTTCATTTGACTTGGTCAGTGACCGCAAATTTGTTATGCTAGAAGCTTGCGTCATTAGGCGCTTGAGCTATGAACTTGAAGTTTCTGGCTTTCCGGGCTGACCAGCAGGTTGGTGGAGCCGACGTTGACACAAGACACACCACCTACTATGCTTGTTGGAGAACTAGTCCGCTGCAGTGCCAAATACGCAGCCAGAGTGACATGGAGCGTTTATTTTTAAAGCGGCAATATGTGTTCAGTGCGTACGTACGAGCCCCTTTAAACCACAACTCGATTTCCCTTACCTGCAGTGGTAGGGTAGGTGCTAATAAATGAACCCTAGTTACAGCGAAGTGCTGTCGACAGGGAACTGGCTTCGTTATAAACTATACTTCATTAAAAGCGGAGATGACTTGCTCTTAACACATTTCAGTGGGGTACAATGAAACACTTTGAATGAAGCAAGGTTTGGGATAGAGAGAATTCGCTATAACGGGTGTCTTGTACACGAATGATAACGTGGGTTCGAATCATGGCTACGGCGGCTGTTTTAGTGGCGGAGAGTTTTAGGAGCGCAGCATGTCGTTTTGGCTCGTCCGCGGCCATGGTATCTAACTACCGTACTAACGCATAACGTGGAACACGGCGTCACGCACTCAAGCGGAGACTTCGAAATGATCGCCACTTCCACTGGTCGCGATCTAACCTGGGCCCATCGCATTTTGCAGCCGATGTCAACCCCATTCCGCTACACAGGAACACGTTACATAAAGTGTTGTGGGTGATCTCTGCGCTCCACCGTTGCCGTGGGAGCTGCCATTGCTAGGCCGCTCATAAGTACACCATAACATAAAATACGGAAAAAAATCACGAATTAATGCATTAATTTGCCAAATGAATGAAAACTGTGCCTCTTTATAAGCATTTTCAGGGACTGCAGCACCCTCGATTTACTACTACTTTCGGTATCGACGCCGGGCTGATACTGAAATTAATCAAGAGGGGGTGCCCCAGCCCCTGTGTCCAATCCCTGCTCCGCACTTGACAGTTTTCACGTTGGCTGGAATGGCTTTAGTTTCTTTATTGCTTTTTTTCTAGCCGACGCGGAATACCAAAACTGAGATATGAACGACATTTTGGAGCATAGCCGCTCTCTACTCTACTACGTGCCTCATAGTCCACTATAGCTTCGGCGGGCAAAAGCGTAGTTTGAGTGCCTCAGATATGAGATGTTAACGCCAAAGGTTGGGTTCGGACAAGATGAATGGGCAGTAGATCGAACAGTAAAAATTCCGAGATTCCTTTACAAACCCTAGTTGCCCAGTTTGCCACCGCAGCGACGCGATCGCTGATCACCGCTTGGTGTGGTTCTGCCTCGCCTTGCGTTCGACGAAACTGCGGCACCTTGCGGCGACGGGCCTCCGCGCAGACGACGCCTCCGGATGCATGGGTGCCATCATCGTTCACTCTGAGACTTTATCCGCGAAGCGAACATTTGCATGTTCGTCTGATCACCTTTCGTGATCAACTCATACCTCAAATATATGCCCTGTGGCAAAATAAACGGTAATAAAGAAAAGGGTTTTATTTCATTCATTGAATGATAAGGACAAAAAAAGCAAAAAAAAGTCCTCTCTGGCCGTGGTATTTTATGCTCAGCAAATATTAGAGCCCCATGGCTCTATTGCATGATTGTGCCCTCGGACAGCGAGTTGCAAACCTTTGGGGAGCGGCACGATAAGAGACGAGGCCACTGGACATGTCTTCAAGCGTAGGCTGACCGCCAGGCACACTCTTAATCCGGATCCACATAAGATCCACTTAGTAACTGGAACTTTTTTGCAAAAAAGTTCCACTTATATATTTGGAACCGTGTTCCACATACCCTGAAAATTTAAGTGGAACAGTGCACCACATATTTTTGCAGCTAAATTATCTGGATCGGCGTTCCAAATAAAAGTATACGGATCACTGTTCCAAATAAACGGGTAGTGTAAGTTACTGGAACACTGATCCACGTAAAATGATTATGGATTTATCCGGTGCGCCGTTCCAGGTACCTTCAGACCAGCTGTTTATATAAAACGGTGTTCCGATAGACGTTGAGAAGCTGTCTATGGGACTCCACTTTTCCAATATATCTGCTTTCCTGTTGGTATAAACTGAGGTCATTTGCCAGGCTGGCGGATGCATTGGTATCAGAAGGAAACCGCAAGCACCATTCTAACGCAGCCTTGACATATGGCCCACAGTGATACCAACAATTGGAAAACAAACCGCCGCCGCAGTGTGGTCCCTGACAGTTCCCAACAGTTGCCTATCGGAGCACAGTTCTATATAAAAGTTGGTCTGAGATACCTGGAGCGGCACACAGAGGCTTTGGCTTCATCCGCCGCATCCTGTTCTGGGTTTTGGCTGCATGTAAAAGAAACAAGACTCGCATTAAAATACCAAACCAACTATTAGCACTGATACAATGCTTTTCAAAACACTAAGCAAATTTTATTCGCTCGTATTATTGCGTACATTTGAGATACGGAGACATATCTGTTTCCACTTGGGCAGAAAATGACCAGTGTACAGGATCAAATACCAAAACGATATCAAGTGGCCAAAACGATCTAAGTGGCATTTTCCTATTTTCGCTAATATTTACCATTCTTTTTTGCTAAAAAAACATGGGTAATAAAGATGGCTTTAAGCGCAACCGCGTCACAAACAGACTTGTACATCTACCATCGCACTAACTCAAAAAGCATTACACAACAGTGAGCATAAAATATGCTGTTTTATCACATGAAATCAGGTACCGCAAATGCGGAAGTACCCACAGCGCTTGCCATACCATGTTTACGCATCCCGGTTCCAAAATATGCAGTTCGCTATTAAACTGTAGGGAAAAGCCAAAAATACAAGCCATACACGGTTGGATTATCACAAGATCTGCAAGAGTGTAGGGAAATAACACCGGAGCCAATACTAACAATATAACATTTGCACAGAAAAACTTACCGGAAGCATGTGGCACTATTGCACAACTAAAACATACACCATATATCAATATCAAGCTAACTGTAATATCAAGCTAACTGTAGCCAAAACCGACTATACACGCGCCCTGAAAAAGCCTTTCACTGAAGCCGCGTTGCTTCCCCGACAATTTGTAGCTATTTAAAATAACTTATCCAAAAAAAAAGCTCATAGCACCCAGTGTGAATCTCACAAAATTTTACAAACCAGATAGCTCGGAGCATGTTACGCATTTTAAAATTTGACAAGCAGCCTAACTCTAAAGACGTTATTAATTCCCTCAAGAACAATTCAGACATCCCAAATAACCAAGCCAGGTAGCATTGAAACATACAGGTGACCAATTTTACCAAGCGAACTTGGAAGCATTTTTCCAGCCGGAACATTTATTTGAGGTAAAATTCACAGTTGCGTGCTATACAAACCCTACTATCATGACGACAGTATGCTTGTGACCGAAGCACTGCCTCTAACAAGCAAGAAATGCAACTTAGTTCAAAGTAAACAACTTTTTCAAGCCAAATATGTAAATTTCCCATTCTTCTAGGGCTTAGGTGTCAGCTAAGATACAATACAAAAATTGATTAATAAAGCCCCAAACCGTCTGTGTAAATAATTACTCTCACGTTTGCATCCATCAACAGCAGCACTGCCATGGAAAAAAATTTCGAGCTGCACTTGAAAAATAAAAACGTTACAGTGCAGTGCCATTAACTACATTAACAGAGTAACAGAGTAGCTGCAAAGGCAGCCTGCGCTTTGTGCCAATAATGAAAAATTGCAAAGGAAAGCAGGACTTCACTTTTGCAATTTACATGCCGCTTGCATCTACCAATCATTTGAACCACGACATATCTTTCCCAATAGGCTTCAACGTCTAACAATAATTTAAAACCCCAAGTAGAGTGACCACATCGTCTTTCAACAGAGCTTTCAACTCAAATGACACCAGGCCACTGTTAAATGGCCAAGAACTCTCTGCAAATGTCCCAAGAACTCTCCAAAGTCGCATAAGTTTCAGGAGATTAAGATGAAATATACGGCGAGGAGGATGACCACATCTTGATGTGACAACGCAGGCGGAAAATCCATGACGTGTTTCTTGCAGACAATATTTACGCTGCCATTCTCTTCTCTCAAAATAACTGGACATGGAGAATAACTGGACCACGTCATGTACCTTTAAGGAAGGAACAAGAAAATTTTGTTAGACGATGGCTTTAAATGAGTGAGTTGCTAAGGAATACCCCTTTTATAGCACAGTAATTGATTGAAATATCAGCGATTTCTTGGTTTCTTTTCTGGGAATGCTCCTAACAATGTACAAAAAATATTAGCACAGACTGTCAATGGCCGTTCTCTAATTCTGGAAAGCAACCGCACTGGGCGTGGCTGTAGTGCCGTATTATCACAGATGTTTGCAAAACTTGAATGCAAAATAATAGTTTTTTTGTCCACATGTTGCAGCATCCGAAACAGGCAGAATGTGAAGGTATTTCCCAATATTGGAGTTCACGATTTATTTTTAACAGTAAGATTTTGCTACAAAGAAAACTACCACAAATTCAGTCCCGCAAAAATAAAATCCCAGCTTCAGTAAACACTACCATAAATTGAGTCCCACAAAAATAAAATGCCAACTTACCCAACTAAAATTAAGATGCAGGCGTTCCTGGCAGGGCCTCCTCGGAGTGCATTTCCAGGAAAGTTTTGCCAACGTGTTCCCAAAAGCTCTTACTGTCGTTTTCACCTACAGGTCAAGCTGTCACTGAAATGATTCCGAAGCCATCACGTATATTGCAACTACCTAAAAAGGGACCATCAAAGTTCCAGAACTGGGAGTGCGTACTTACTTGTAGAATGCAATGATTTCATCCCGTAAAACGGCTTTCATGTGTTTCCTTTTTGTGAACACACGCCTTCAAGAACCAGGAAAATGGCAGTATGCATTCCTTGTTCCATTGTTTTAAGTCCCGATCCGCCCTATTTCCTAAAAAATAAAAACAGTATAAAAATATCGAAGCATAAATTTACGCTTCCATCTAAAAAGGGAGTACTACAAGATCTCGTACAATGCCTGATTAGTTGTGCTAAAATTTATTTTGCAGCACCAGCCCTGGTAACGTTTTCAGGCGAAACAATTTTAAATATCAAAATATTAGGCTCACCTGTCATTGCTCCATGCGGAGTGGTGAACGTCTGTATAATACGCAACACTCAAGAGACACTCTTTCGTGGCTTTATGACTTCCACAATGCATTCATAATCTGCCACACTTGTCACGACGACGCCTCGGCGTGCCGAAGATGTCTTCAGCCACAGTGAATGCCACAGCCATGATTTCAGAGGTATATGTAAGGAATGGAAATAATTCGTTTTAATTTCTGTTCTTCAGACAAAGGAAAACAATTGTCGCAAACTACCAGTGTAGAGACAAATGTCTCCACAGTCAGCCATAGTCTGCATCTGGACAGGTTATACAGATCGAATACAGAATGTAGCAATCTGCTTTCGCAGTATACTTTCTAAGTTCAAGGAAGCACAGATATGGGTTAATGTTGGGTGCACATAGTGATGCAAAAACTATCACCTGAACGTTGTCGGAAATTATTTCGACTCTCGGGTTACCACCGACATTGACGGCATAAAAATGCAAGAGTGGCTTATTTCTAACGCGGTTCGTGAAGTAGCAACCACTGATTATGAATATTGGATAATTATCCTGAAGTCTCAAGTTACCACTGACATTAACAGCATAGAAACGGCAGCACACTTTCTATATACCCGCTGCTTTCTATATACCCGCTACAAAAGAAACGTTTGTTACTGCGGTACTGCTAAACAACAACTGTCCCTTCCATTTCTCTACACTTCAGGCAATGTAAAATAGATCATCTCAATTGGTCAAAGGTATTGGATGAAACATACACATGAAACATGGAAACATTGAACAGATAAACGTAAGATGACGCCTTGAAAGCACATCAACACAACTCGAAATAGCGTCTACCTTACGCGCAACGGGCAAGGTCGAAGCACAGTAAATGCATTTACTCATCAGACTAACACAACGCCGACATTACCAGGCAAGTTTTAAAAATACCAATAAATCTAAGGACGGACGCTCCGACAAACTTGGTTGGAAGTTGTACACGTGTGCACGCGCGATTATCGCGAGCGATAACCCGAGAATATTCGCTACCGCAGAGATACACAGCAACCGTCAATATACAACTAAGCAAAGCCACACAGTAAGGGTACATCCAATCATGAAACGCGCAAACCAGCAACTTCCTTATAGCAATGGCTAACATACGCAGTCAGAAATGTCCAGCCGACTCTGACCCACGAACTCAGAAGTTTTGGTAAATTACGGCTGCAAACGTTTCTCCAACACAAAATGTTACACGCCGCGACCATAAGCATGGACGACACACGAACAACGGGCAGAGAAGCGGTATGTTTATCGGACGCAGTTAACAAGGGTGTCACTGAACAACAACCGTTACCAGCACATAAATAAGCAGCACTGACCTTTTTTTGCGCCTCCTGGCAAAACTCCACTTCGTCGAACAGGAAATACAGCCCGGGGATATGAAAAAATTCGCAGTTGCACGCCGCAATCACCCCAATCAAACTGCTAACGGCGCTAACGGTTCTCGCCAGCGTGACCGAGAATTTCTTTAGTAAATATCAGGCGCATCGCACGAGCAATTGAGAAACCCGCTTGGGAATGCCACTGGTGGCGCTGCAGGCGGAAGACCGTAAAATTAGCGGAGGGAATCCGGGAAGATGGGAGCGCTGCTGTCGTTTAAAGTGTTGACGCAGTCCCGATTTTCATCCGTCGTCGTCGTACCCGGTGCAGCCCCACTGTACCGTGAATCAACGCAAAAACAGCTCTGCCGTGCTGCTGCTGACGCATGCGCATGGAATGCGCTACTGGAGTGGCGGTCTTTTCCTCATGGCTTCGGCAAACTTTCGTTCTCGCGGAGGCTTTGGCGATGCGCCCGCATAAGAGCTCATACAAACTCGGCACACGTGATGGCTTTTGTTTGATTCGGAAAACGGGCATATGCGTCTAAGCGGACGTTTACGCCCGCTGAGGCCGAAACAAAGCTCAGATAATAGCCGTGTTAGCGCGTTAGTACTGGCTAAAGTTGTTTCTTGCGGAGGGCCGTGAGTGCGTGCGATATCCGAGCTTAACTTTGGATGACAATTTCTGCGTTACTGTTTACAATGAACGCAAAAGGGCGTGGCTTCATTTACTGTTTTTCTTGACAACAAGTCTTTCCGTAGTCAATAAAATATACTGCGACGCTCTTAGATTCCCACGTTATATAAAGCTACTTACAGCTAATTAGCGAGTAATCATACATCGGCCCGTTTCCCAGCCCTTTTCTCTCCTGAACACCAATACTACAGGAAAACAGCAACTAGGGAAGCAGCTGGAGAAGGCGGGTGGGTCATTCAATGAACTTCAATTACTATGACAAGACACAAGAATAGCAAGTTAACTCTGCGCATTTTTGCCGTTACTGCACAGCATAATTAGGAATTACAATGTAATTTCAGCGTTAATACATACAAAATATTGCAGGTATAACGTGGTATATTTAGTTGCCCAAGTTTAGTTCCGTTCACCCACTCAACCGCTCCCTGCAAAGAGGCTTTTGTTTTTGCTTGTGGAAATTAAAAGGGACTCATCTGTTAGCATTCCTATCGGACTTACTACGTCATGACCAACGGACTTAAAAACAATCATGCACCAATACGAATAGTTTTACAAATACATACCGATATTCACAACGGACTAGTTTGCTTATTTTAGATATATGTCGCTTCTCTACTGAAACAAAATAAAACTCTCGCATGGTAGACCGCTAGCGCCTTACAGTGAAGACTGGATAAACCAAAATGCGTTTCTTGTTTTTTTTTTCTATCTATGCAAAGAAATGATATACAGCAGACTCCCGTTAGGACGAACCCGAAGGGACCGTAAAATGTATTCGTATTATCCGAAATTCGTCTTAAGCGGAGGTGTATTGCATTGTGGACGTTACAAGAGAAAAATGTTGTGGTTCTTAATCAGTGTTCGTTTTAACCAAGTTCGTCTTAACGAGGGTCTACTGTATTTCTGGAAGAAGCAAACCGGGTCGTTAGTGTCATTTCTGTAAATTTGTAAAACTTCTTGCATGGGTACATGGTGCTTTTAAATTAGTAAGTCTCATAAATTTGCGTAATGAATTAGTGAGTCCCATATGAATTGGATCACGTGAGTCACCGTTAATAGCATGCACGAGACGAAAAATGCTAACGAACATCCAATCATATATAACTGCATGCGTGACATGCTGCGTGCAGTGTAAAATGCGGCACAGACGGTTAACACAACGTATATACCGCATCAGGGCATAAATAACGTGGACTAAGTACCAATTTTACAGCAGATTGTAGCCATTTATACGTTCCTGTAAAGCACTTAAAATTGTGCACGTACTACAACACAGCGAGTAGGTGGCTGAGCATTGAGCAAAAAACAATGTTTCTGCGACGCTTTGTGAACCAAATGCAGAACATGCAATAGCCTCAACAACTATATATATTTCTTTGTGAGGTATCCACAAAAGCCCAATGAATTCTTCAGCGCTACCACGGCTCTGTCCCAAACGCAGAAGGAGAACCTGAGGACATCTGGGCCCGTTTGCCGGTGCGCATAAGTTCCCGATTAAGTTCCCGCTTATAAATCAGACGCCAATAAGTCGAAGTCAGCCACGGCAAATAAGCCTGTTGCCAGAAAACCCTACGAAAACGCTACCTTAACCGAGCGTTTGTATCAGTTTCGGGCAAACGACTTATTACCTAGACAGCGCTAAAGTCGTAGTTGAGAACGTATTCTTACACTTATCGCATTCGGGCAAACGGGTCCTGGTCCTTCTCAAATTCAAGTCATTGGTGATTTCAGACGTACTGCGCGTCTGCAATTAGCAAAAGACGATATTCACTAAAGCGGTCTGAGCGCCGCAGACAACCTGAAAGGGGTCCGTGGAATTTCTATTTTCGCTAAGATACCCTTTTCTCGCACCTCTCATGCTTTGTACGGTGTTGTTATAGCAGTGGACATGTTTTTTTTCTGTCAAATAACGTCACTAAAAATACGTCTTAGCCGTCTTATATAAGTAAACTGCTCTAAGACAGTTCCATAGATATCGACGAAGTTTATTAAATTTTATGTGGTGCGTGCGTGTGTGCGTGTGTGACTGCATGCATGTGTGTGTGTGTGTGTGGGTGCGCGGGTGTGCGTTCGTGTCTGTATCTATGTCTGTGGGCGTGTGCGTGCAAGTGCTTGTGCGTGCGCTTGTGCGCCAAAGCGCGTCAAATATATATGTGGTTCATTGTTCCATTTAATGCACGATTCAGTGCATACTTCACTGCAGCGCACAAGTTATGTGGAACAAGACACGAGCAAAAAATATACAAAAGCACTGTCCAAGATTTTTACTGGGACATATGTGGAACAGTAACTGGAACGGCCGACAGCGCATCCCCTCATTTATTCGGTTCCACATAATAACCACAAACCTAAAGAAAACAAATGGACAGTTCCAGATAAGATCCACTTATATCTCTCGTTCCAGTTATTCTTCGTTTAGATCCAGATAAAATTATGTGGATCGCCCCGTTTAACTGGAACTTACATGGAACCAGATTAAGAGTGCACGTGCCGTCTTGAAGTCACTGTAAACATCCGGACACCTTGACTTCTTTCGTCGTAATTCCGAAGAAGAAAGATAGCATTTCAAAATCATTAAATGAACAACAATAAAAGTAACATTTTCGAAACAAGCGTCATTTGGAGTCTCCGGCCATGTTTAGACGTCGGCTCGCCTTTTTTGACAGATATGCGCTCCTTTAAGATAGTTGCAGGTACATCGCTTATCGATTTTTTAAATTATTTTGTTAAGACATGTTAGGAAAAATCGTAGCCATCTTAATAGTTACGTTATTTTAAGCGAAGGCTTTCTTATTGTGACCGATTGCGTTCTGTCATAAAAGTAATGCATTTCCCATTATGCCGGTTGGTCGACCGAAAAGCTCTGGTAAGATCTCTGGACACATAGCGCGTGCATGAAAGTGAGTTTACATTGCGTCAAAACGGTTACTTGAAAATCGCGAATAAGGAACGGTTCTAGATACGACAATGCACGCATCGATCATGGAGAAGGAGCACGACAGTACACCTTTATCTCATAAACCACGTATCGGTCTGCATGGAGATCGTTCGTAGATGCGTTTTACTTAGTGCGCGAAAAATCGTCGCATTGGTTCGTTCTTCGTTTGCAATTTCGGTGTTTGAAGCTTTGACGATCGATTTGACGCACTTTCAGCGAAGGTGTTGGACGGACGTTTAGCTTTCCCGCTTCTCGTAACTTTCTCTATAGGAAGAGATGGTAATTTGTTCTTGCTTTACACTCTGGTTTTCCCTTATCAGAGAACTGAAAGCCTATACTTTCGTAGGCGTGAGCAAGTGTTATTCTTTTTATTTACTCGGCAAACGTGACCATTCGATATCGATTGTTTCGCCGGGGGGAAATAACTCTGTTAGACGTGCCTGCGGTAAAAATGAACGGTTCCAGAGGGTTCCACTTGCAAACCGTTATTGGCCATCCTCAAAATAACTTTTTGTCCTTCTTCCGCAGCTTATGTATCAGCCTTAACATACATGCGCACGCTTCGTGCGTGTATACGTTGTCAGAAGTTAGTCTGGAACGACCTAACAGAGTACAGCAGGGGCCATGTAACCCTGCTAATTCAAGCAACTTCTTTGGCGTTGCACACGAGTTGTTTGCAAACGTGCACAGCGTTTTTGTTTTCCCTACCTGAGCGTAGCGGAGGTCTCCACGCTTGGTTTGCTGAGCGTGCTGAGTTCGGTCACAATGAAGCAAAATCAGCGTCTGTCCTCGCTACAGCTACAAGCGGAAAACGCCTGTAATGGTTTCTTCGTGTCATGTTTGCCCAGTGGCGGCCACGCTTCGTGGTCACAATTTGCTGGCACCCGACAGCGACCATTCTTGCGCGCAGTGTTTGCGTATTCGCGGCCTGTATTGAATGGGTAATACTCCGCGCGTACTCTATTGTATTTGACCGCTCAGTCACTGCACGTGGGTTTTGTTCATTGTCCGGTGACGCGCATATTTTATTGTCAAGGTTTTATCAGGGACTCCCTTATGCCGTCCGACCTGCCCCACGGCTGCTCTCAACGGGGTGAGATTCAGATTTGGTTTAGGTGCGGACGCAGCGGCTAATTAAACTCGGAGCCTTTCTGCGTGAACGATTCGGATTAATAAAGATAATTGAAGTTTGTTAACTGCGCTGGCGTCTCAGGGACACGGGTAGTTTTGCACTTAATCTGCATGCTAAATACGGCCTCGGCGGCCACTGGCCAGTGTTCGAACCAGTAAGCTCGTAATGAATGGCGACGCGCCTCAGGCATCAAGCCTCCACAAGGATTAGCATATCTCCCCTCGCATATTCCTTGCCCCGCAACGCGCCCTGAAGTGCCATGAATCGTGTCGGAACATGATGCTATAACTTTCGTAAACGATGCTGGTTTCTGCCTGTCCGCTGAGCTTGCTTACCTAACTCCCGTCTCTCAACTTTGCTTTTAACGTCCGCTATCACCTCCTGTTTGTGTGTTGACAGGCAGCGAGTTACCGACACGTTCAAGAAGACCCGATTGTTCCAAGCAACATAATCGGCTCGATGATGTCTCGGTTTGCTACGCCGGTTAACAAAGATAATCCGCTCCTCCATTTCGGAATGTTCTTAAACGAAGAGAGGGGTGACTCGAGCCCGAACGTCCACACACGCGTTCTGGGATGTGCCGCACCCTCAAAACCCATTGTGTTTCACTGCGTCAGAAGAGTTAAAGCTTCAGGCGGTTCACTTTGAGAGTAGGGTTGTTAGTGAGCGCTATTGTTTGTCTCGCCTTTGCTTCGCCCCGTTCATTGCGCTGCCCCCTTCTCTCAATGTTTCTGTGCGGTGCTTCGGCGCATTGAAGAAGGCACGCCCTGTCTTCAGAAGCTCTATTTGATGCTACTTCCCTGTTCACGTCACGTGGTGGCCCCTTTCACGGGGTGGCCCCTGTAATTTTGCTTCCTACGACACTTCCCGCTGGTAACTCGCAAAAGTAAGCACTACTCACGTGAGTTAAAGTCGTTAGAGAAGGGCGAAAACAGGTAGTAAATTCGGCATTGATAGCTTTCTCAAATAACTAGTTTCCCGGTCAAACATTTTCCCAAACTCTCCCTTCGCAAACACGAGGCTTGTGTGCTGTCCTCTTCGCCGAGTAATTTATTAAAGCGAAGCTTTCTATGCCTAAGTGAGGGCGTTTGATATCGCGCCAAAATGCGCTGCAGGACATAAACTTCAGTAACGTGGAGATTTGGGCTTGTGTTTTCATAACTTACAAATATGTAGTGCAGAAGACGAGAGACACAGACAAGTAGACAAGCCGTGACGTACGTTTTTTTGTCTGTGTCTCTCGTCGCCGTGTGTGTCTAGCACCGTGTGTGTCTACTTGTCTGTCTCTCGTCTTCTGCGCTACATATTTGTACGCTGCAGGAAAGTTAACTGTAAGCAATGGATTTCACAAAACGATGATGATGATAAGCGAAACACCGCAACAAAAAAAAAAACACTTCCAGTGGTCGGAATCGAATCTGGGTCCCTCGCGTTATGAAGCCGACGTCTGTCTGACCTCGTCATTCCGACACGGTCGGAGCAGTTCGGATTTTGGACTTTGACTTTGACTCTGGTTGCGTGGGAGAAAGCTTCGCGTTTTAACCACCTTTCTCTTAAGAAAGGGGCTTCGAATTTTTTATACATTGTATCTATTACAGTCATTTACAAATGCTGACAAATATGTATAATCAGTGATCGCATCGAACCATATCTTTTGCCCCGAGTTTCGGATGAATTCTTACTGGACAATTTTTAGGGGGCCGTTTTTACGGGGTTCGTTCCTGTTAGGCCCATTTTTTTATCTGTTTCCATTCAAACGATGTATGCTAAAACTGCGTTTATTTACGTCAAACGGTATTTGGAAGTGTTAACGTCAGTACTATTTTCCGAACTTTGCCTCTTTTCTGTACAGCAATACAGCATCAAATTTATGGCAATGATGATTTTTATGAGCCATTCTCACTGTCTTTCACCCGCTTCTGGATCTTAGACAAAGGAATCTATACTGTCCCACACCGCCTTCCCCGAAACAAAGAAAGAGTCACGTCTGATTCCTTCAGCTGGCTATTTGCCTCCCTGATGGCAGTGATGATGCTGATGATATTTTTCGTCCCATATCTCGACAGCTACAACGCTGCTTCTTGTATCGTCCACCTATCCCCAGTTTATCAACCCAGCTGCATCCGTTTATCTTAATTTGAGCTAGGCTACATTCCACTCTATGCTCGCGAAGCCACGATATACGTTATTTTTTTAGCTCGAATTATGTCACCTAACATATTTATTACGATGCTTGTGTTGGCTGCTCAGTTTTATATTGATTTGCATCCTAAAACCCAGAGTTCTAGGCGTGAAGCTCCTTAGGACCTCGCAACGTCCGTCCGTTGGCGTCCGTGCACACAGCATTACGGACGAACGGCTCAGAGGGAGTCGCAGAAAAAAGCAGGAAACCAGCACCGGCAACATTTGAACCACCGCCACACGCAACAACCCGCAAGGAATCCAATACGCTACCATTAGACTACGCCGCCAGACGGAAATTTGAATAGAAAATAGGTACTGAAGTGTACAGCGACCTCGCAATTTCCGTTGGCGTACGTTGGCGTCCGTGCACACAGCATTATATCGAAAATACGTCAGTCAAGCCGCCTAAAAGGGTACAAAACGCAAAAAAAAAAAAAAAAAAATCACACATCTCCACGCCGTGAACGATGCCGGGGGTGCGAAGTACTGGGACGCGAATTGTCTTTCGTGTGGCGCTTGTCATTTACAGTGCATTTACTGCACCTCAAAATCGTTTAAAACTCAGAGTACATCACCATGCACGGGTGATGACGCTCATCACACAGGCAATCCACAACTTTCGTCCCAATGCTTCGCACCCTCGGCATTGTTCACAGCATGGAGATGTGTGACTTTTTTGTCCCCACCAGTAAATATAGCCGGCTATAATACGAGCCTGACACAACGTAGCGAAAATCGAAGGGGCAAGGGTTAAACGTCGGCAGGATTCATAGTTGGATTGGCAATTTTTTTCTCATTATAGAAAAAGAAAATGGGCATGTAGATGCTATAGAAAGTAGAGAGAGAGAGAGAGAGAGAGAGAGAGAGAGAGAGAGAGAGAGAGAGAGAGAGAGAGAGAGAGAGAGAGAGAGAGAGAGAGAGAGAGAGAGAGAGAGAGAGAGAGAGAGAGAGAGAGAGAGAGAGAGAGAGAGAGAGAGAGAGAGAGAACTTCAATGCGTGACAGCCAGTAATCCTAGACGGCGGTTGGGAGCCCTTGAACTCTAGCAGCGTCTTCGGCCATCTGGACAGCCCAAACTTTATCCACTGGGTCGGAGCTGAGAAATACGGCCTCCCATTGCTCTACACTAGTGATGCTGCGACCTCGTTTTCCCCAGCTGACAGGCCCACAGCATGTGTGGACGTACCCCCTCTCCTTAAACCGATGACACTTGCCAGAATATTGCCCGGGGTAACACTGACTGCACGCAACCGGGTTGGGGTACGAGTTCGTTTGCAGAAGTCGCCAAGAAAGTAGAGGTATTTCAAATCTTATCTGCGCTCGTCGTCCGAAATTTATCTATGCAAGTAAGGTGAAGTTGAGTATTTTGCGCATTGACCAGGTTCTTTCGACTTCCTGTTCCGCTCTTTCCCCAACCCTGTTACGATTTTATCGCGGCATTGATGGGTGACCTGCGAGCTAAACGGCGGGCCAGCCGTTATAAGGGGCTCGCACTTTTCGTAACTATGTGACTCCGTGACCGCATCTGTCCCTTCCTATCTCAGTATGCGCACTGCCTTTTGTCCCCGTGCGTCTAAAAATAAATTGTCGTCAGAGACTGCGAGCGCGCTCTTGGGTTTTTATGTGCCTAGCCTTACTGTAAATTTCCTTATCGAACGCACAAAGCACCAGCGCTTCCGTGTCACCTTCCAGAAATGACGCATTCCCGCGTATTTTGGGCTCTTTCTGCTCTCGTCGCCGGGTGACCACGTAATATTTCATTTATTTTTATGCTTAAAATAAAGATAACCCGGAACTTTGGGCATTCCGTTTATAGGTCCCCCGCAGCTCGTTATTGCCATTTCTCAGCGATGTGACGGCAGCTGAAATAGGACGAACAAGAGAATATTTTAGCGGATTCCCGGGAACATTGCAGTAGGTGAAAATTCGCGAGCTGACCAACTAGCGGCAACCACTCATTGAAATTTCACTTGTAGCACCGTGACTTCTACGAGAGGTGATATGAAAAAATTGTTTGGGACAACTGAGAACACACATTACTTTGGGAACTAGGCTGACAGTAAATATCGCTCATCGCTCTTGTACCAAGTGGACTTGTCCCTTACATTCCCATGTGCGTCCCATCTCGGTTGTTCGGTTGACATGTTATTACATCGCCTTCGTCTTGACCTGGCATACACCAAGAAATTCCTTTGCCGTATTCGCTTCGTTGGAGATACCTGCCACACTTCCGGACACAAAATTAAAGACGTTGGTCATGTACTGCTTCAATGTCCTCTTTATGCGATCAAGCGGAAAAAGCTAATTAACAAGCTCAGTCTGTTATCTTGAACACTCCTATCTTTGCGGAAACAGTTTGGCCCGTGGGACACTCTGCGTAGCTAGAACAAAGCCTTTCTAGCACTAAAGGAGTTTTTTCAAGCGACGAAGATGTGCGAACACTACTAAATGCGTGCACATTCCTCTAGATGAGTGTGGAAACACACAGTGGTGTTATGGGCTGTACTGTATATACTGCATCAGGTTTCCTTTGGCAGTGATTGTAACTTGCTCGATAACGTGTCCCTGCCGCCGGAAGCCGAACAGCGGCTATGTTATGCTACGAGGCCGCAGCCAGCGCGGCGCTCTCCTCTTTCCACGGGGCTCTGCGCATGCCCAGGCATTGCCTAAGAGTACGGTATTTCTCTTATGCTTAAATCACGCATTATAATATGCGTTGCAGTCCCGTGGCTAGATTAAAAGAGCCGTTCCAACGTCACAGACGCCGCCTACACTGGAATTATTGTTCAACGGGCCATGCAATGCTTTCACATTAATAGAGGAGAAGATTTTCGTGTTTTACTAAACTAACTAGTTTTAATCGGCATAAGTGGGAATCACTAAGCTTACACGCCGAATTGTTTTGGTGTCTGCACTTGTGTGGCGCGGTAGTGTAGCCCCGAGCTAGCACATCACCATGGCTAGGTTCCGCTGTCTCATCCTTCGAAATACGCTCCTCTCCGTTTTTATTTAGTTTTTCTGCTGACGCACGGCCGGGCTACAGCGGCGGCATCCGCCACTCTATCCTTCCGTGGCCGACGCTGCTGCGTTCGGGACTCCGCCCCCGCGAATTCCAGGTAACGGCTGGCAGAATCTCTGGTGTCACTCTTTGTAGACCCAAATTTTCCTGAGGAGCAGGGACGGAGTAAAGGGCCGAAGGAGAACCATCTTGGAAGAAACGATCGCTGAGAGTATGACGGAAGGTCGAGCTTGTCTGCCTGACTCGCGCCGTCGGAGTTTTACCCGGCGCGAGACACCGTATATAGTGAACATAGCGGGGCTTCGTAACGCATCTCCAACGGCGTTCGCCCACGATGAGCTTTTCTTGTCGTTTCTTCCTCCCTTCTTTTCCGCTCCACTACCTCCGCCCACCCCGTTTCTTTTTCTCTCTCTATTTTGCCGTGCTGCTTCCATTTCGGTAGAAACGGGAAAGAGGAAGGAATCGAGCTTACGTCGTTTTGTTCACACCGGCATCTTTATCCTCATTTGGGGCGAAAAGTCGTTAGCACCGTGACATAAAAACCGGCGAGCTGCTCGTCGGGGATTTGTTTTCTTACCTACTTTGTTTCTTTCTCGCTTTCGCGTTTGTATGTGTGTGTGGTAGAGGGTTGCGTGAGTTAGAAAAAGCGGTAGTTGCACTACGTTCCTCAAAATTCCTCCTCTTGCATGGACCCTCCACGTTGACTGGCAAGGAGTCGGGAGCTTTCACGAGCCGGCCACAGCGCGATCTCATTCAAGGGAGCCCCCTCGAAGTATATAGTACCCTTATAGGTAACTAACAAGTAGTAATTCCATGAAATGTAGGGAATGCGTCGTCAGAATATTGTCGGGTCCGCTATAGAGAACAAGTGTCTTTCCAGTCAAAAGCCTTTCGCATTGGGCATTTTTTTTGCTGGTAAAGCAACAAAACTTGCTTAAAATCTAAAATCTGGAAGACAAACGATTACGTATCGCTATTTTCTTCTCGTCTAAGTAACGTTCGTCCGAATCTTGTTAAGTGTTACTTCGTCAGTTTGTTAAGGGATGCTAATTGACTTAAGTATTCGCGTACTTCGTTGCTGAGGTATTACAAATGCAACGGACACCAACGCAATGAATATATGTACTTGTAGCACATGATAACTTGTTTGTTTACAAATGTTGGCGTTCAGGGGTGAACGGCGCTGTCCGCAAGACATGCCAGTACATATGAATACACTGGTATTTGTTGCGATTAAACATTCATCTGCCGAACATGCTTCTTTCTCACCGTAGTCCTTGCAAAATATTTAAGACAAAGTAACCACCATCGCGGCGACGTTGTTGTGAAACGTATTCATTAGCTCCCCTAATCTAATAACTTTCTCTTAATCATCGGTTGATACTTTAGTGTGAGATAGAAGGAAACGGGTAACCAGAAATTCTGGAGCCGCAGTGTGTATGCCCGAAGACAATACCAGTCTTTAACGTCGCCCATCGTCCTCTTCCTGGCTCTGCCTCCACATTCTACTTTCTGTACTCTATTTCCTTTTGTAATTTTGGCATCTAAAATAACATAGGTCACATCCTGATTAGGTGCACAGCTTCTTGGCCAATCCTCGCTTGGGTATGTGCCATGGTCTGAGGCAGTGGCGTCGCCACAAATATTTTTCGGGGGTATTATACGCCACCAACCAAAAAAAAAAAAATTAAAAGGAAAGGTAGCCCGCGCGCGAACATCATTTCACGTACATTTACTTATCTAATTTCATTTTTGTTTTTACATACTAATATACCGATGCGGGTGTGAACAGCGTGGAGGAAAATAATGACGAAATGAGGAGGGGAAAGAAGGGGGAATGCAGCGCTCAGAAAATTTGAGGGGGTGATCTGACATCGAAACACCCACCCTGGCTACGCCCCTCCTCTGAGGCAACCAAACAACAACCTCTGTTAATCTGGACAGTGTCTTTACTGGTCAGTGGATGCCCAGCGTGCTGGGGTTTCGGCGCAAACGGAAACGCCGGGCGGGCGTGCACCTGCGGCATTACGAAGGCCTGCATACCGTGATATTTCCAGCAGCCTCGTAGCACCGTCTGTTGCCGTCAGTGTGATGAATTAGGGGACAATCTCACTGTGAAACGTGAGGCCGCCTTCCATTTAAATTTGGCTTTAAATTATGAGGCCGTGCTAAATTAATTTTCTCTCTCCGAGCAATAAAATTGGCTAGGTTCTCCTGTCTACACCTGGTTATTGCGGCAGGATCGCCTACCAAAGCGAAAACGCAAGATCGGGGCTTTAGGAATCGAGGCTGCAGCGCGGCGTTGTGCACGACTAAGGAACGAGAGTATATCACTAATGAGCTGCGCAGCCGGAATAACGATCCCGGCTTTGGACCGAAATGCACGCGCACACGTCAAAAGCAAACACGTCAGAATGGATAATTTGAAAATGCCGCACGAATTACGGAAACCGAATCATAAAATTTCGACTTCCAACAACATTAAATGAACTGGCTCGACACCGTAGCCTAGATATACTATCCATATCTTTTAAGGACCTGCGCGAAGTGATCATGTAAACTTGACGGTTTGTTGCACTTTTGCGCCGGTCATTCTTTTCTTTCTACGTGTGTTTTTATGTTTTACTTGCTGTTACATTTTGTTGTATTTCAATTGCATCTTCTTTATACGTCTCATTTCTACATTACAGTTGTACCTTGACATGTTTTTACGCTCTGTATGTTGGTACAATCGAGCCAACTTACGACGAACTTTCGCTTATAACGAACAAAATCCGCGTGACCGTCAAAATATACGTTATTTCAATGGCATAGAATCTCACGTATAACGAAGGTCTTTGAGCGCTGCCGATCGGTTACAGCGAACGGCCGGCGCCGCGATGTGGGTTGAAATGGCGGCCTCTGCCCAACTCCGCCGGCGCAGGTCGCTTTCCCGAACCTCCTCGCAGGCAAACCTGGGGGCGAACGACGCGTTTTGTGGACCTCTCAAACGAAAAGCGCTGGACATATCAACAAAGAGAGCCATTTTGACCGAACTCTCCCAAGGCGTGAAAAACTGCGAGCTAGTAAATAAGTACAGCGTGTCAAAATCCACAATTTCGACGATTCTGAAAAACAAGGATGACATAGCCAGTGGCGACGCCAACTCAACGGCAGTGACCCTGTTTTTTCTGCCACTCAATACCCCTTCGAAAGTGCAGCCGCTTGATTTGGAAATAATACATGACTTTAAGGCATCGTATAGGTGCCGCGTTGTGGAGCGCTTGGTCATAGCTGTTGCCCGCCCGCCAGCCAACTTGCCGCTTCGAGTTTCGCTATATTCAGCTGTAAGATGGTGAATGCTGCCTGGTCGGAGGGGACAGCCACTTGATTGCGGAATTGTTTCCGCAAGGCCGGCTTCGTCGACACAAAACCTGAAGCTGAGCCTGATGCATGCTTCCGATGGTCAGTCCGTCGTCACTTTGTGGCAGCGAGTCATCGACTCCGACATGGGGGCCTAGACCTCGGCTGGGACGCTTTCGTTTGTGCCGATGAAGATGCTGACACTGCAGAACCGTGCACGGACGAGGGCAGTGTTAATGAAGTGCGGGGCAAGAGCGATGCGGAGGAATCGGACACGGACGACGACGAAACTTCTGAGCCTGCGCCTATAAGCGCGCCTATTGCAATGGGCTACATAGAGGACCTTAAACAACTTGTTTACGCCAAGGGCCTCAGCGAAGAGCACGCGGATGCTCTAAATAAACTGGAGACAGCCCTAATCACCTTTAAAATAAGTTTTGTCGATGTCGTTTGCATTTCAAACCAAGCCTCGTACTTTTCTTTCTCATTCAAGTGCTCTTCGTTTTTTTTTTTTGTTTTTGTTTTTTGTTTTAGAGTATGCGTGACTAAAGGGGCCGCAACGCCTCTTATGAGGAGTCGTAAGCGTCAGGTCCTGACGTCTGGGCGTTGTTACAACACCCTCTCTCTTGCTTACTAAGCATTCTCGAAAGAGACACGCTTAACGAAAGGCACAATGGTCCCATTGTGCGTGCGCTTTTATCCCAGGCTCTGTCGACAAGGGAGGCCTGTATCGGATTCGAAACGGCAAGACGGATGCTGCATTCTTCTCCCTGGATGTACAAAGGGCAACCGAAGCTGGAGTGGACGTGCGCCTCCCGCTGGTCATTTCAGAAAATGTGTTTAAACACCACACCAGTAGACGTAGTGGGAAGGCTGCATCTCTGTCAAAGGTTTTCGTGTTTGTTCATTTTGGAACTCTCCCATCCGTCATTTCTAACATTTTTTCCCAATCCTTGTACATATTCAATCGCCTTGAAACGAGCACATGAGAACGGTGGTTTTGTCGTGGAAGCGTAATAACTGCGTAAAAACAGTGTAAACGTTTATTGGCCCCAAACGAGTGAAAAGCGCGAGTAAAGGAAACCACCACGTCGTATGCTTTCCACAAAGCATCATACTTGCTCACCTTTCATTCATTTTGTCCTCGCCGTATTATCGACCAATGCCGTCAATGAAAGGAGCAGTGTTTGATGCAGCCCATACGCGCATGATCTCGCAACGGGACCCGGGCTTACGTGAACGAGTCGACGGCCGCTGCAGATGCTGGTAGGCTCGCAGGCCCCCTCGATTCCGAGATGCCGCCGGCGCCGTCGTCGCCACATTTGGCTGACTCGGCGGCGCCCATTTGGTACGGCTCGCGCGTGAACCGGCGGGCAGTCGTTATAGCGGACGGGCCCTTTGGGCACGCCTTGTTGCAAGCGACGACGCAACCCACTTGGCGCTGTTTTTCCGCCCCATATTGTAGCGCGTAATGCGCCGAGGCGCGTGCTCGTGGTCGTGTTCGCTGACTACGCTGCCGGGCTATTCGAGGTCGCCTCTTACCGTCGTCGACGGCAAAGGAGAAAGAACTGAAATGACACCGGCATTGTGCGCCATTTAAGTTAGTCAGTCAGCTAGTTGGTCAGTTAGTCATTTAGTAAGTTGGCTAGTTAGTTAGTTAGTTAGTTAGTTAGTTAGTTAGTTAGTTAGTTAGTTAGTTAGTTAGTTAGTTAGTTAGTTAGTTAGTTAGTTAGTTAGTTAGTTAGTTAGTTAGTTAGTTAGTTAGTTAGTTAGTTAGTTAGTTAGTTAGTTAGTTAGTTAGTTAGTTAGTTAGTTAGTTAGTTAGTTAGTTAGTTAGTTAGTTAGTTAGTTAGTTAGTTAGTTAGTTAGTTAGTTAGTTAGTTAGTTAGTTAGTTAGTTAGTTAGTTAGTTAGTTAGTTAGTTAGTTAGTTAGTTAGTTAGTTAGTTAGTTAGTTAGTTAGTTAGTTAGTTAGTTAGTTAGTTAGTTAGTTAGTTAGTTAGTTAGTTAGTGAGTACTGTCCACTTTTTCGAAGATTTCTAATGTCCCCATATTTCCTCCAGTCTCAAGAAACCATGAAGTGACATGGCGCCGCTTAGTGTGCGGGGAATAAAGTCTGAAATATGCATGAAAACGTAAGCGTGTGGTAATATTTAAACCTATGCTCGACGACGTTGGGGTTGAAACCGGCTTGGCGTATACTCGCAATACTTGCCAGTAGTATCACCTAATTACCTGCCGCGGTGGCTCAGTGGCTAAGGCGTTGTGTTCCTGAGCACGCGGACGCGGGTTCGATTCCCGGCCGCGGCGGCCGCTTTTCTGATGGAGGAGAAAAGCAAAAACGCCCGTGTGTTCGAGATTTCGGCGCGCGTTAAAGATCCCCAGGTGGTCGAAATTAATCCGGAGCCCTCCACTACGGCGCATCTCATCGCCTGCGTTGCGTCCGTGCTTTTAAACCCAACAATCAAATCAATATCAGCTAATTCACGAGGCGATGTACGCTTGAAATATTATACGCGTGAATTATTATATAGAATGAACAGGCCTCACATATTCAATCTTGATCGGCGGCGGAACAGTTAAGAACTGTTAAAACAATGCTCATAGAGAAATGTTCTAACTATACGATCGGAGAATTAAGTGGGGTTGGATAATCTTGTAGACAAACAAAACCCGGTGTTCAGTTAGGCTGCACATATGCGTGCAGATCAATTCAGCTTCTTTGAGTCCTACGACACGGTGGGTTATGCGGCGCAGCGTGGCAACGATTTTCTCCCCTTGCTTCAGCGTGTATATGGCGATTGGATAGCCTTCGAGAACGCTAGTATAAACTAAGCCGGCATTTCCCGCCACGTGGCGCTTGTTAGGCTAAAGGCGCATTAAAGCAGCTGGTTTATTTAAAGGTGTTTTTCCCCGTGGGTCTTCTCCTAAAAGCGACCGCGTGAAGGTCAAGGCGACCACGCGACACCTACGGCGCGGTTTCCTGGACCAGCGTGCACAGGATGTAGACTTTTATGTATATGTCTCACTCGCGTTCTCGCCTGCGTGTACGCTATCATTGACGTTGGCGTCTCCGTGCAAACGAATTCTACGCGCGTTGTACCACGGTTTACAGCCGAATGCGGGCTTTGAAACGATGCTGCAAGGAGCGAAGATTGAGCAATAGAAGAGTCAAGGTTGCACCTTCAATGTCTCCCCATGACTTAACAAACTGAGATTTACAGGACTTGCAAAAGGGCCTTTTCTGAGTATTGTTTGTACCGCGTCTTTGAGCATTGTCCAACTGTACTGGACTTGTTCACTGAACACGTCGGAGTACTATAGTAAACGATGTCCTCAAGGGATTTCGCAAACGTTAAACATTCCCAGGTGGTGAAAATTAATCCGGAGCCCTCCACTACGGCGCGCGTCATCGCCTGCGTTGCGTCGGCGCGTTAAACCCTACAATCAATCAATCAATCAATCAATCAATCAATCAATCAATCAATCAATCAATCAATCAATCAATCAATCAATCAATCAATCAATCAATCAATCAATCAATCAATCAATCAATCAATCAAAGTTTAGCCTTTAGGGGTCTAGGCTCACTGTTAAGCTCACCGTCATATATTTCTACTTCCCTTTAATTCATAGCTCATAGTAGACGTTAAGTTAATAGCTAAATAAATGTTTCTGCTTTTCTTTTTTAGTTCCGCGCGCGACTTTGTCCAGAGATCTGACTGTACCAGTGCCTGACATAGGGATGTAAGCGACGTGCGCAGTGTCCTGGGGAGTTATAGCAGCCTAAACCGAACTGCCCTTGTCGACGACGACAAAGAGGCTTGGGGGCCACTAAAACTGGCATCGTGGAGACGGTTATTACCGGCAGATTCTACGGCCACAGCCGTAAATACGAGTCCATATGGTACTAGTTGCTATTTCGCTAATCCCAAGCAGGCAGTTCAAAGCGGTATGGAACATAAGGTACACAAAAACAAGTACAAAGGAACAAGAAACCAGTCGAAAATAAGAAGAAAAATTCCGGTAGTTAGCCGTATTTTTGCGTGTCGCACTGTCGTCTTGTATTCTTCTGCGTGATTCCGGCAGCTGGCTATGTCACGAGAGCATGATGGCTGTCGTAGCGACAGGCAGTTCCGTTATGACTACAGGAATGTTTGTCGCTACGACATAAATGCGTGTCGTAACAACAAATGGCGTTGTCGCAACAACATGACTTCTTTTGTCACAACAAAGATTTTTGTCGTACGACAGGAAATCTTGTTAGGCTTCAACGGTATTCCTGTTGTCATTTTAGACTGGGAAGACATTTGTCAAGGTATGGTCGCAACTCTTGAGCTGACTAAAACAGATGGCCGAATACCTGATAGAGCACACAACCTTATATCGTATACCCTGAGAATCATTGAGTGGTTACGCTTTATCTCCCCCCCCACCCCCGGAATCTTCTTTAACCGCTTATATTTTGTCTGATGTCTTCGTTTGTCCAAGTCATCACCAGGGGAAACAAGAGGAAACGTAGCTTCGCGGTGATTCTTGTTAGTCACGGCATCACCGCCGCATTGGACGCTCAAAGTGCACACGCCCCCTGCCATCCTTCTTTTCCTTTTTAATTCTAAACGCCAACCTTTAAACTGCCAGCAACAGCCTAGCCCACAATCAGTGGAGCTCAAGAACTTGGGAGGAATGACGAGACAAAAGCAGGAAATCAGCTGCGAATTCTTTGGCTGCATTCAAATGCGGCGCCGTAATCGGTGGAGGTTATGCCGGAAGGACCAAGGAGATTTGCCCTACTCTCGCCCTCACTTCTCACCCACTTACGTAGTCAACCCAAGCGGCTATAATTCGGCGGAGGATACCACACTCAAGCAAAAAGAACGGGAACAGGATAGCAAATAAAGTTGGGCCCTCGGTGATAGCGCGCCGCGGGTGGTAACCGTCCCGGAGAGGGCGAGAGACGGTTCCCACGCTTAGCGTGCGCCGTGTCGACTGCGTTGGCGCGAGCGTCCTTTTCGGCAACCGTGGCGGTCACGCTCTCTGGGACGCGCTGCTGGGACCGCCGCTCCTGCGGCAAGACGCCGTGCGAGCTGCGTCACGCGCTCGCACCGGCGCGCCCATCATTCGGCCGCCTCTTTGATTGCGCTCACGCGCGTACGTACCCACTGCGCGTGCGCGCAGATCTAGTTTGCGAGAGGTGCGCGTGCTTTCACGGAAGAGACGGTTCGGCGGATGCGTCATCGCCTCCACGTTGAATAATGCTCCCTGTTTTCATTAACTTTTTCTATGCGGCAATGGTCTTCTCTCACTACTGAAAATAACTGTCGAACGTGAATGCAGACGTCCTCTTCGTACTGAACTGAGAGGGTGCTCGATCCCCCGCTACTGCAAAGCATGTAATTTTTTTCTTTCTGCGTACTCCAGCGGGGCCTCATCATTGGCGAATCTTGTAGGAAAGCGGACGAAACTTGTACGGAATTTCGTCTCAACCGTTATAGTCCTGGTTGGAGGCCGATCGGAGGCGACCATTACCGCCGGGATCTTGCGCCCCATGAAAGGAAAGCGAGCTTCGGGGAAGATAAAACGTGTGAAGCACCGCCTCGGCCACGGTACTCTTGCTCTATATTGTTAACATACAGCTGAGGAGGCAGCCAGCACTCTGGTGTATGGGCTCCTGCCTTTTGGCTGCCCCTGGCTCTCAGCTGTATGGAAGTTATGCCAAGAAACTCCTATTGAACCTATTAAACAAAAAGAACGAACGCTAGGCCGATGAAAATTACGTACTTCATTATGTAGTATCGAATACGGCTGCATCGGTTATGATTATGAAACATTAAAACATTTACGCCTCTTCCTAGCAGAGCATAGGACTCAGCCTTTTTTTTTTAATTATGATTATAAAATAACAGTCGTGCGATGCTATTCTATCAGTCCATGGCCAAACTTCCAGCATATTCCTTATATCCGTTCAGCAACGGGCAGAAAAACTTCCCGTCATTTACTTACAAGTACCTTTATGGCATTCTAACACTCGTACTAATAAAATATCTTTATTAAGATTCTCGCTTTGTACGAAGCTTTTGGCGGTACAGACCGCAATGCCTTCAGTGTAAACAACTGCAGTCGAATGAAAAACCTTTCTTAGAAAAGTCCGTTCCAAGTCAGCATGAATTCGCGGCAACGAGGATTTACTGCAATCGCACTTTGGCTTCGGTAATTGTCCGCAGGGTTTCACAGTTGGCCATCTTGGCCTGTGCAGTGCTTCTGCATGCACCGCTTGCAGCCGTGGAACGTCAAGTCCTGGCAGTCCTGCCAGTTGGCAAAGGTGCTTTACGCGTACCGACAGAATAGGGCAGCCTGTCCCGATGCAAAGACTTGCGTCATGACAGCTGCATGTCCCCCAGACCATATCCTGCGCGCCCACCGACCGATTCATTCCCGACTAAGCCTGTCCGCTTAGCGGTCGCACCCTACACGTCGTGCTGGCGCAAAGCTTCCGCTATACTCGCCGTCTGCCGCGTTCATTGGCCATGTCGGTTTGCGTGAACGTATGTTCCATAGAGCCCCTAGCTTTCTGCGATTCCGCGATTCCGCGAAAAATTGCGGAATTAAGGTTTTCCCGCGGAAATAAAAAAAAAACGTTAAAAGTGTGGCGCTACGTCCCCAAAACGATAGATTCGGTGAAATGTGGCGGAAAAGTGGTATTTTCTATTACTAATGGCAAAATAGTTTCTATTATTTGTCTGCAATGTTTTCACTGTTGAAAATTTGAATTTGTATCTGCATATTCCAACCTTATCGAATAATAAAAGTGGCTAGGTGGCGCAGCCTCCACCCGAATCAAGGGGCCTAGCCATAGCCACAGAAAGAGAACATCGCACACGACAAGGCCCGTCAGATTGCAAACAAAATGAAGGGTGCAATGAGTAAAGCAGCTAGCAAGACGCTAGTATACTTGTGACACTTGGAAGTTCTTCAAGAGTGTGAGGTGCTTGGATCCCTAGCAAGTTAGGTGTCTCTCAGAGAAGAGATCAGAGTTTGGGGCCGTTCCTGGACTTGGGGAAGAATCCCTAGCCCTAGCTGCTGAATGGCAAATGTACCTAAAGTCTGCACAAGACCTCAAGTCTAGTGACAGGGACTTGGCACAATTTCTTTCTAAACAAGAAAAGCCAGGTGAAGGTTCTGATGTCCTGGCTTTCTGGGCCGGGATGGAACACCTGACTCCAACACTTTCTTCCACTGCCCTCAAACAACTGTCGGTGCCAATCAACTCTGTTGACGCAGAAAAGTAATCCAATTGCTATGGCGACATCGTGTCTCACAAGCGCCATTCTCTTGGTGAAGAAAGCACAAAGCATCACCAGATGATCAGCCACAACAGCCTCCTTCAGTTTTAAATGAAATCTAGCATGTTAGGAGTCTGAAGTGTCTAAAAAATGAACTGTACATGTGCCTTATGCCTTTTCAATGTTGCGGCGGAATTTTGCAGATTCCCCTATCTAGAATCGCATAATTTGAAATGTTCCGCCGCAAAATGTAAGGGGCTCTGCGTATGTATATACAACACGTTCCTTTAGGCAACCAGATGTCTACAGGTTTCGGGTTTTTGAGCGTCTACTTTTTGGCCTAATTCGGCAGATCGTTAAGTATCTCCCTCCCTTTCGCTTTCCCTGCCTCTACTACCTCTGCCACCTTTCCCTGCCACTCTCCCTCTCTCTCCCCCTTCTCTCTTTCCCATTCTCCTCTCTCTCTCTCTCTCTCTCTCTCTCTCTCTCTCTCTCTCTCTCTCTCTCTCTCTCTCTCTCTCTCTCTCTCTCTCTCTCTCATACACACACACGCCCTCGTACAAAGTATCAACTGCAATGCAGTCCTATAACCCTAACCGATTAGACAAAATGCCACAACACTCCATGTTGTTCGTCTCGAATCATACATCCGATCCTCCAATACTCCGGCCCACGCCTGAACGGGCATTTTTTGTAGGCTTTCGCAGTCGATGTGGTCACTCACTGGCTAGTGCATTAACCTACTGAGCAAGCACTGCCCTGAATTCGTGGCGGCTGTAATCGAAGCGATAGGGAAGGAGGCCGATTTCAGTGTACGTTAGAGATTGTAAGTGGTCGAAATTAATCTGCCCCCTTCCGCTGCGGCGCACCTCATAGCACGGGCGCATTTAACGTCGGCGCGCAAAAGCCCACTTTGAAGTGCTCCTTTTAGCTTCAAATCGAGGTCTCACTTGGGTAGCTGAAATCCAGCGGCAATCTCAGAACCGTGCCACTTTGAAAAACAGAAGCATTAGCGCATTACCAAACGCTTCTTAACAGCTTAGCAGGGCACCTCCTGAAGGTGGTTTCCAACGATGCGGCGCAGCAATTTTCCGCCTAGGAATGCGCGAGAGATGCGATAAGGGATGTCTATAAATCAGCTCCATGGTGTAGCCCCAAGCCTTGCATTCCTTTCTGCTCGGCGATTCATGCTAATGCGCACACCACTGCTTTCTCCATGGACGCGGTGGTCAGTTGCTTGTTTGGCCCTTGTCCGCGGAAATGGGCGTCGACATATACCCTGGCCATATCTCACTGGAATCGGTACTTGATCGAAAATAACGGTGCAAAAAAAAAAAAAAAAGGTCGCTCAGCGTCTTATTCACCATGTTTCTACTCGGCACCGCAGATTGTCGAAACCGAAGGGCAGGCGCGGTTTTAAAGCTGTTTTTGATGCTTTCGGGGGACAAATTGCTTGCTTCGAAAGGCCCGCAGCTTTTGGATTACTTCTCTCTCGCAGTTCTTTTACGACAGCACCCAGGGCGTGTTCGTTTAATCCGTATCGTTACTGCATGTAAATTGAGCCCTCAAACGGATAACGAGCGCCGGGAACGTAAGGCGACCTGGCCTTGGAAGTTGCTCGTTTTGGGACGACAGCAAAGTGACAGTGCGATTGCTTTCTCATAGTTCGCGAGGCCATGCATGCGATAGCCGAGAGCTCGAAAAATAGATATGTAAAAGGGCAGCAAAATAAGAAAAAACTTAAGGCTGTCCTGTTTTATCTTACAATGGTCTTGAACCAAACTGCGGCAATGTAACCTCCCCCTCCTCTTTCGGGTTGTAGGGTGTGAGGGGTGGATTTGAGTCCTAGTTGGCGTTTTCAGATAATGCGCCCAACGAATACTCTTGGAAAGGATGTTGAATTATGCAGGCTGGGATGGAACTGAAACCCTCGGGAATGGCTTGTTTTCAAAAATGAACCAGACAGTGACCTTCTGGTACGAAAGTTGTGGGTGCAAAATGCATTCATCAACCGCTATGCGAATTATAAAACGCCGCTGTAGGGGAGTAAACCGAATGAACGGAATGAAGCCGGAGATGGCCTGTTGGCTGCTGGTCTGGTGACTGAAACAAAAAGCGGCAAAATGGAGCCTGTGATTGCTTCACCGGTATGGACCCATGTACTGACGGACACTTTAATATCGAATCACACCGGGCATCCATGTTAAATCCACGTTCATTCTACATTAAATCTACGCTGATTCTACATTGATTCTACATTAAAAATCTGACTGGTTGTGCTTGCTTGCTTGCTTGATTGATTGATTGATTGATTGATCTATTGATTGATTGATTGATTGATTGATTGATTGATTGATTGGTTGATTGATTGATTGATTGATTGATTGATTGATTGATTGATTGATTGATTGATTGATTGATTGATTGATTGATTGATTGATTTAAACTACTTCATCTTGATTATGAAACGCGTTCTTGGTGGCATGAAGTGACGAAAAAGGGAACGGTAGAAGGGATTGAAAGGTAGTAGCCCTGATTTTAAACCTCAACGCTAAAGTCAAATCCGCGACTCTGCTCTTGAGAACCTGTGAAAAACGATAATCGCGTCGCGTGTTAGGCCCAAGTGCCAGCACTGCCAGACACGACTGCTACTTAGTAATGCACCCTGCTGATAAGCGAATGTGGTCCGTGATTGGACCCGGAATTTCGGCAGTTCTGCCCGCGATGGGGGCGAACTGCGAAAGCTACGGTGATGGTGGGGTGGTAAAACATTTATCACAAGTAAGAGAGGTCCGCGCTTCAAAGCGGGAGAGGCCCTCGGTCCAGGGCCCCTGCGCAGGCTGCGGTCCTGCGTTCCCGGTCCTCCAACTGTCACTGGTCCTCAGAGTTCGAACTGCGCAGCGCGGCCTCCCATTGCTCGAGGGTGGGGGTGCGAATAAGGGGGGCTGTTGTTGTGTTTCGGCAAGCCCACAGTGGTGTGGTACAGTGTTTGATGTTCGTTGCAGTGCGGGCATGTATATTGTGGGGTGTATGATATACAGGAGGCTAAGGTGGGGGTATGTGTCAGTCTGTAGTTTCCTCAAGGCTACAGCCTTGAGGAAATCTTATATAAATAAAAATAAATGGTGCAACAAACAAATTAGTGCCTTTCCACTTTTGGAAGAACGTTGACCAGCTAAACTGCTGTACATAATTTTAGAGTCGTCTTGGTGGCTAATTGGCTGACACATTCAAATTTAGTTTTTTTCCCTGTAACTGCCGAATACTGGAACGGATTGCCCGGTGACACCCGTTCCCGTTCACTTGAAAAATTTATACTTGCCATTTCTGATTCGTCGTGATCGTGCTTTTGTTATTGTTCCGCCGCTCTGTTTAGCAGCTGTTCGAACCTTTTCTGCTATATGCTCACTCCTGCCATAGAGCCACAAATGGGGCTGCAGTATGTACAATAACTAACTAACTAACTAACTAACTAACTAACTAACTAACTAACTAACTAACTAACTAACTAACTAACCAACTAACCAACTAACCAACTAACCAACTAACCAACTAACTAACTAACTAACTAACTAACTAACTAACTAACTAACTAACTAACTAACTAACTAACTAAATAAATAAATAAATAAATAAATAAATAAATAAATAAATACTACAATTTGTTTCCGGATAGTTCCGGTAAAACAACAGTTACAGCCGTTTTCTGTAACCAAACTCCCTCCGATGATCGCTAGGTATTGACAGTAGACTAATTCTATAACGTCTACAACTTCACTGTGATCTAATTAGAACAAGTAAGTAAAACTCGGCTTAATGATACAGGCTTCCTAGCTGCTAATTGTCATATAATTTGTTTCCGGAAACTTTCGATAACGCAAGCGTTAGAGCCGTTGTCTGTAATCATACTTCTCCACAGATGGCCATGCTTCACTGTGCGACACACAATGGGAAAAAACCACCTTTCAAATATCTAGCTTACACCGGTTCCCTTGAAGTCTGCTTTACCTGCAAACAGAAGTGCAATGCTAAGAAGACACTTTAATTGACAATCGAAGTGGTCTTATATGAAAATATAAATGCCTTAAGGCCTTTTTTATTTATTATTAATTATTTTATACGCTGAAGGTGTAGCGCACAATTTTACGATCCTGAAGATCTGCGTGGGCGCCGCAAGGTAGCACTACGCTCGCATGTGATTCTTCTTTACATCAGGAGGATTGTAAGCTGGTCTAGTTGGAAAGACATTCTTGGACTAAACCAGCGCGAACTTACAAAGTTCGCGCTCGTTTCATTCAAGAATCTCTTTCCGACTAGCCCAGATTGCAACGCTCCTGCAGTTCATTTCAGTTACATCTGGCTCTTTTTAGTGTTTCAAGTTTTCAAGCAACTAACGCAGCAACGTTGGCCCAGCGGCTGTCGCCTTGTGTTGTACTTCCTTCGTCCTTCTTTAAGTTTGCGCTGGTTTCATCCAAGATTGTATACATCGCTCTGTTGTCGGAGGTAATCAGCTGGATCCTAGCCATAGACAGCTTCACTGTACATGATGTCAAATGACGTCATGAAACAAATGCAAAAGCTGCCCCATTCTTCGCGTCCCCATTCTGTGCTAATTCGCTGTCTTCTACACTCTTTCTTGCACCATGTCCAGCCAAGTCCAGCTAGTTCAAATTTCTCGTCTACCGGGAATAAACAGGCACCATGGACAAGGGCTGCCGCAGTGAGCGCGCTACAACGGCTCCGTGCACACGTGACAGGGGACACGTAAGAGCACACTGACCGAATGGCAGTGACCAAGTAACCAGAAGCATAAAGCGCTGAACAACAAACCAGGCATTGGAGTCCACTTTCCTGTTCAACCAGCTCGAATCTCCACTCGATCTGTGCCCATGAAACTACCCTCGCGCGACCGACGATTCCGCGCAGATTCGACGGGCGCTGCTAAGTCGCAAGCCGCGTGCTGTTATGGCGCTGCGCTTTCTTTCGTGTGTCAGATTGCCTCCACTTTCTCCTGTCGGACGAGATCGAGGAGCAAGTAGGATAGAAAAATAGCAAGAGGGGCTATCCCCTTCGTCCAGAAAAAAAAAAAAAAAAAAAAAAAACAAGAAGAGGGAAGCAAGTAGCCAAGCGGCCTGAAACGAGCGTAGCGATTTTATTCCTCGCCTTCGCTGGTCCTTACCCCGTTCAGCGGCGCGCTTTGTTTATCGCGCAGCACGCCGCGGCCGGTTCGCTTTTATGACCAGCAGGCGGAAAGCATTCGACTCGATCTATCTCGAAGCTGCTGCCGCACCGACGGCGATGGCGTCTCGAAAGCGGTGGGCGGCGAACTTCGCCTGCTTTCACGCTGGTATTGGCATTCGACTGACCGCTGGGTCGTCCATTACTTTGGCGCGTCCGGCACTTGGCCGGCCGCCTGTCGGCTGGAAGGAGTAGTGTTCGAGAACAGCAAAGCGCCGCCGATCGACGCAACCGTGCGGGCGGTGACGTCCGCCAGGCCCCCTTTTGAATCAAGGGCGAGTGGCTCGTTTGCGGAGTGAGAAAGACTTGCCGTTTCCGTCTTTGTGCAAGCGATACTTCAAGCTTCGGCGATGCGTCGTGGCTTACTGACAGCGCACACATAAGAGGGTAAACGTAGTGTTCATTTTGTCCTGTGTGGCATTCGTTTTCCGCAACGTTTTTTTCTTGGGAGAGTCGACCGGCATTCGACCAGAGCATGGAGGGCAGGCATAGAAGGACATGGTTTACGGGTGTTTACCTTCTTTCACCCGGAACATTACCTGGTGCTTACTTGGAATGAAAGCAACAGCGCGTCAGACGAGTCAAGAAGAGGACGGGACAAACACTTGTCTCGTCTCACGCGCTGTCCTTTTCATTCCAGGTTATGTAGCAACCAGCCCAAGTTTCAACTCTTGTGGTGCGTTTGTGTAAAGGATGGAAATATTTTTACGCAATGAAGACATGAAATACTTTTCTTATGCTCCGGTTGTTGGCGTTCTTGACTTGGCTTTCCTCGCGATGTTTATTCAAAAAGACCCCCCCCCCCCCCCCCCCCCCCCTTTTCCAATTGTGGTAAGGTGCACGCATACCGAGGGCCTCGGTTTTGGAAGTCTTTGTGGCACATGTAGCATATGAGGGTTTACGGCCAGTGGAGTGGTGCCGACACTGCGTTAACACTTGGATCACTGCTTCGGGGGGCTCAGAGAACGTCCCCCTGTCCCGAGTTCTCTGAGCGGCGTTGGCTGCCTCCCCTGATCGCAGGAAACACTCACATACACATAAGTACGCAATAAATTTGATGCGAATTCAGGTGCACCTGTAGCTCAAGTGGTAGAGCATCGGAAGCATTAGCAGAAAGTTTCGGTCGGCCCGGTTCGGATTCTATACGGTCGCGAATTTTTTTTTCCGTTTCCTTGCTTGCCTATCTTAATAAAAATTCTTATTTTCACGCAGAAGACAAAAGGACTATCCACCACCCCCCTTTATGTTTCGATCAGCGTTCTTGACCATTGCCTTTCCTTCCTATGTATATTTACGCATGCTTGACTTCACATACAGCGTTCAGATAATCAGTAATGTATGTAACCTGTAGGGATAAAAACAAAAGGAGTAAAAACAAACTTCTCCATTTACTCACTGGATTGCGTTTTGTCAAGCTCAAACTTTTCACGGGTAGGTTATCATTTGCTGGGTCCGGACAGGCCTTGCCCTAAAGCAGCCTCTGGTTCCCTTCATCCCACCGAGGAATTTTTCCTTCTCTTGGGTGTCTCAAGCTTGCCGGCTGGCGCTCGGGCGTCATTTATTATGTGTGCGAAACTAAATGATCTCGCGAGTTCACGCGTTTCCTATACGAAGAAAAAAAAAGGAAGAGAAATAAGCGAAGTAAGTTGGAACGCAATGAGATCCGCTCGTCTGAACTGTCGGCCCGACAGATCGTTTCGCTTTGCGTCTGCACTTCCGCCTCCGAGCGCTCTCCAACTGAACGCAGCCTGGGCTCCCCACTGATGGCTGGTCGCCCGTATAGGCGTGAAGAAAAATACAGCGCGATTCAGGAATTGAAAAGGAACCTAAGTATCGAGCGGCACTGTGTTGCCGTTCCTTTTGTTGGGACTGACGAGCACGTGACGTCTAGACTGTCGTCTCTTCCCGGAAGCGCCTGGGGCAGGCCGCCAGTAGGCAATACCCACACCCTTTGGCCAGCGATGAAGCGAAGAATGCTGGCCGACCGCGTCTTGATGGACGGCTATACGGCTAGCGCGTGATTGAGTGCAGATGAGCTTATTTGTACTCCCGACCTTAATCAGAACTCAGCTATAAATTTTTACCAAGCTGGTTTGTACATATGACTGCGTCGAATGATGTAATAACGTGCGCGTCTTCGATATATCTTCGTCCATCTGTGAAAATTTTTTGACACAAGAGAACTAGGGCGCCGCAAAACAGGAACAGTTGGCAGCTGCAAAGATATGGGAGAGACATTCGTCCTGCAGTAGTCAAAATCAATTATGATGATGGTGACGATACTATAATGGTGATAACTATGATGATTATGATTATGCCTACTTGAGTGGCATCTGCGATTCCTTTCCGGGTTTTCTTTTTTTTTTTTTTACATGTGATCGCTCCGTGCACGCGTAGAGCGGAGAACTCGTTGGTCTTTGCGTTTACCATCGTGATAAATTGAAATACGAACAGCGGAGCGCACGGCTTGGCGCAGTGCGAAGAAGTTACGAGAGTTAGTGACCAACATTGATATGAAAATACCATCGTATTTTCATCGTCCGTTGGGCGCTCAGGACGAAATAAACAAATGAAGGAATATAGCTGCGTTAATCGCAGCAACAAATCCATTAATCGCAGCAACAAAGTTAGATGACGCTGGCGTGAGCGGGCGCCGAACGCGTTGGGGAGACAAAACAAAACGGCCGAACGACGGTATTTCCACATCAATGTTGGACACAAACTCTCGTAACTTGTCCGCACTGCGCATACGGGGTGCGTCACCAGAATGCGAGGCACGTACTAAAATCCCCGCGCTCCATCGTTCGTATTTCAATTCATCACGATAGTACACGTGTGCACTGTACGTGCGCACCTGGAGAAGCTCAGAAACATGACTAAAAAAAGGAGTTTCATGGTGCCATTTTGAAGATTAAGAATTGTCATTATTGCTGTAGTGTGGCGTATCAACCGTCTTTAGAAGTCATGTGACGTTGTAAGTGCTATCTTGATTTTTGAACGAAATTAGTAGCGAAAACCAAACACCAGCGCCTTCAAACAGCGACAATAGCGTTGATTTATTCGCCTTCCCTTTTTCTTCCCTTGTTTTGTTCTTTGCACCAACTATGGAACTAATGGTGGTCTTGGAAAGATACGCGCTTGTCGGTCCCTGGCGCCACATTCGAGATAACGCGCACCAATCAGCAGCGTGTACATGGTCATCTGCAAATGGCCTTAGCTGCATAAGCACACAGGGGTCATTTTTCAAGAGGCGCTTGTCCTCTGGCTCCCGCGAGCACGTGCCGTAGCGCCAGAACGCGGACTCCCTAAGGCGACACACCGAAGTCGATGGAAATCTTATCGGCGGTGACCGTTCGGGCGCAGATTAGCCAAATTGAACTTTCCCGGAAGCAAACCACACATGCGAGTGTCTCTTGTGACCCGACGCATGGAAACGAGATCGGTGCTCGTTCGACGGAGCACGCATTCTGGGTGAAAACACGGGGATTGCGAGCGTGGGAGCGCTGCTTGCTTCGCGGATTCTGGTGGCCTTTTGCCCTTCGCGATAAGCGCAATCTGGCGAAAGCCGTGTTCGGCGCCGGAGGGCTCGCCCTGCGTATAAGCTTTGTTAAGTGCTCGAGCTCGTTACGGCATCGCTGCTCGACGCCCTGTGGCAGAAAATGGTCTATCCCGATAACACTCCGAGAAGCCGGCATTCCGCGTAGTTTGGGGGTGGAACCGGATTCGTTGTTCCCGCGAAAACATGTCTTCTCGTCTTCGTTATTGTTTTCTCTCTCGCTGCTTTAACTATTTGCATCTAGCACAGTGGATGTTTCTCCACCAATTTCACTCACTACTTTGCGTTTTGATTTAGCGCTTACATTAACGATTTTCTTTTCAATTGTATATTTTATGCCTGGACTCTACTAGCCGCATTCCCTTGTTTCTAATTTTTAACTTTTCTTGTTTGTCTTCCTTCTGCCTAATGTCTACTATTCACCACTCATCATTGTAGTCACCCCCCATCTGGTGTAGCAAGCCTTGACCCTAGCAGGGCTGACTTCACCAGTTCACATTAGAGTGAGACTCTCTCTCTCTCTCTCTCTCTCTCTCTCTCTCTCTAGTGCCACGATTACGGAGGCCACGAAATCAGTGAGGCTTAATTGCTCGCTCTACGTGCACCCTATGCCTAATGGCTGTCGCAAGCTTGGGCGGAAGAAGTAGTCTGTACGAGCTCACTAAGCAGTCCGTGGTCCCCGACCCAGTCCTGGTCATGACAAATTACAACTCGCGAAGTCCTTGCAAAATGTGACCTGGGCGAACCAAGCAAAATAAGGAAACGACTTTCAAATGAGGCAAACCACAGCCCCCCGACCCCAATAGTTTATTTTACCCTAACGCGGGCTAATGGGTTGTTTCGAGTGGGTATCATGAAAACGTGATCGCCATTATCATTTCTCCGATCGTCTGCATCGGCGATGAGCGACGCGCAGCTTACCCCGAAATTTGTGGTAACTCGAATGTATATGAAAGTGGAGTGATTAATTCTGACTAGCTTTTCTGCCTGTCAAATTCTTACTTAGTTCAAATCTGTGAGAAAATAGCTCATTAGTCCCGAGCGCATATGAATAATCTAACATACTAACTAGGAAGGCCTATTTGGAGGCGTTTTGCTATATAACTTTTTTTTTTCCATTGTATCCATACATTGAAACCTAGAAGAAACCCTTGTTTCTGTAAGCGGAAACAAGTTCTAAATAATCAGATTCGTTTTTATTTTTCTTGCGCGCGTGCTTCTTGTTCGTTTAGACCAGTTTTGAAAATTTAACGTACGGCGGAATCTCACCCCAACAGACGTTGTCGGTGTTTTCGTTATTGTTTTCGACGGGGTTTCCAACTCGTGACTTCGCTGTCATGAAAACAGGTCGTTGTCAACGGATGTCGAACTGTATTTGTGGCCGCGGTCGTAACTTATTTCTCAATCACAGAAAGGGAAGGAGTAACTTGATTCTATTACTTCGCAATTACGTTTCCTAACAATTCGTGCCCGATCCGACGCCGTTCCGTAAATAAGCAAAGCTGACGAGGGCCACTCCTTCCTCAAGGTCGGTGCCCAAGGTACCATGAATGCAGCATACATCGCCCGGTCGATTAGGGCCCCCTCTCCCTTTCATGATCCCCGTGACCGCAGCGGTGGCAGCGTGAGCTATCGCTCCGCTCCCGCTCCGTGCCCGAGCAGCCGAGGGGCGCGAGGCAGGTGTGCCGGACACCGCTCGAAACAATAGCGGAGGCGGCGAAGCGACTTTATTAGAGGGCAAGAACGGCGAGGGAGAGACTGAGCGGGAGGGCTTTCGCCGTCGGCAGGCATAACTGTCTCACACGGGGAACAAAGGACTATCGTCGTGGAAAGCAAAGACGCCGCTTGCGGTCAGCCTCTGTGGGGACTCGGGGCGAAAGCGGTGCGTGCCTTTGCTGTACCGGTTCCCCGCGGGGCCCTCGGGTCGCAACGCGGGCCTGTGATGAATGGAAGCGGCGGAATGTATGCGCGTGCACTGCCTAATATATCAACCAGGCGCCGGGCTCTTCTATCTGTTTAGCATTGTTGCCGTTGTTGGGTTCGCCTATTTGTTCGGCGTGCCGCGACGAGGGAGAGCAGTTCCGGGATTTTTACAGTGCTTGCAGTTGACGCTGCTGCTCGGGGTTAGTGCGTACTGGTTAGCTACAATTAGGGTAGATGGCCGCATCAAAGTGCCAAGGGGCATATGGACTGCTGTGAGGAGAAATTCCTGAGTCGAACGGAATCAGTCCATCAACCTGGCATTCGGCCCTCCTCGTTGTTGGGCCGTTTGGTTGCTGGAAGAAATACATGGCAGCGTTACGACAAGAGGGCCAAAAGTAGAGAGGGTGACAACAGAGGGCGTTATGGCATTGTCTTCCTCGGGAATTATCTAATCCGATGAATTTCAGTTTGATTCAAGAACCCATTTTTGCTAAATAAAATATCAGAGGTAGGCCCGCTGAGACGTGTTGCGCCTGTATACATACACTTCTTGTTATGTCGGCTTCAGTAAACTCCTGAGAGCTTCTGGACAGCTACATCAGAAAAATATTGACGGATGAGGAAGATAATGGCGGCGACAACAAGAAGACGACGATATTTTTTAAATTTGGGCATAACATATCTTATTGTAATTAGTGATGGCGTAAACAGCGCCACCCATTTTATCACGGGGTTTGAAATACCACCGGTACTTCGAATTCATTTAATAGCGACAATGTGCACACCCCAGCAAGTGGACTTTGACAATTAAGAAGCTGATAAAGAATCAACCAACAGGCCAAGTGAGCTCGTTCTTTCATGAAATCACCGCAAACTTTCGCGGGTAACTGCCCTTATCAAATGCTAATGGTGGAAACCTATTCCTCCTCATCGCACAGTGAGTGAAGCACAAGCGCAACTGTCGTTGACGCTCCCAAATGAGAAGTCGCAGCTGTTGTGCGGACGCAAGTTTGTGTATCATGCTTAGTTGGCGCGTTGGTTTTCCGATTATCTCTGGCGGATGTCAACATCTGAACTGCAGGAGCTACACGATTAAGGGGATTCGCTTCGACACCACCAAACACTTTGCTACTGTGTTTGAGCTACGACTGGACTGGCAAAACGTTTGTCTTTTTTGAGCGGTTGGATGGCACTCCACCGGGTTTTTGTGCCACGTGCTACAGTTCTCGACGGGGTCAGCAGAAGTAGCACTCGTGCACCAGGGCTCTAACGGGCGACCTGACCAATCAGACCGACCTGGTCTTGACAGCAGTCGCTGGCCAGCAGTGCCTCCCATTGCTCCTCCGCATTATTGTTTCCGACTGTGTGGGCAGCCGTTGTGCTTTGGCTTCCCATGGGGGTTGTAGATGGTGGGTTTTTGATGACACAATGGGCATGCGTCTGCATAATGAGTCGGATAAATTTTTCTCAGCATGTTTAAGTTTGGGAACGCTCTCGTCTGCAGCTGCCTCCAGTCGGTGGCTTCGGCCCTCGTCAGGGATTCCTGTGGTGGAGCGTATATTTTCTGTTAGTATTTTAGTGTGGCCGAGTGCCAGGGCCGCAGGGGCTCCTTTTCTACTGAACCAAGTAGCATAGCGGCCCCTGGTTCTACTACTTGGTTCTGCTCCTATGCTATTCCTATGCTCCTACGCCATTCTTCTCCTATGCTTCTTCTATCCTATACTATTATCCAGGCTCCTGTGCTACGTGGTTCTCCGAATCAAGTAGCATAGGAGCCTGGTAACATTAGAGGGGGACTTGAAAAAACTCGAACAGGAACTTTTGTGTGCACAGCGTAGCCTGAAGAATAGAAAATGAAAGGGAGAAAAAATATTGGCTCTCATCTGCTGGCGTCGCTTTAAATGTCATCGAAGGACGATGGACTTCTGCCGCCTCTTTCGCAAAACTGCCTCTCCTGTCTCATCCGCGCACCTGTAACGCTGTTTCCCTCCTGTCTCTGTACACACGCTGGAGGTTTGCCGATTTCAATTTCGTCGCGTTGCGCCATCTGTTCGGATTGTCGTTACTTAGCGGTCGCAAGTCGATACACGAGCATGAGGCTCTGGCGCCGGCCTTATTTGTATTGCGTGGTTAAAACATTGTTTTCATGTTTTCAACGCGTTTTTCCCTAATTTTCTCTCGCAATAATCGAGCACCCATCACTTTGAATTAAATAACACTGCAAACACCAGTTAAGTATTGACATACTTTTATGTATTTTATGTACGCCTAATATAATCGTGTTGCTGAACAATGTTCACCAATATGGAGCACATTTCTAGATTAATTGCATTGAAAATGTTTTACCTATATAAACGTCTAGCTCAAGACTTCATTTTAAATCTTGGCCGGGCAGCTGGATCAAGGGGCAGACACATACATACGCACAGAGAGACAAAACTTTTCGCGTTTGAGTAGCCCTAGGAGGACTATCGTCTTTAAAACCGGAACTTATACGTAGTCTTCTCGCGTTCAGAACACGAACGACAAGGAAGGAAGGGTCAGAAATCGAATACATCGACACGTGCCTCACACCTGAGGCGATACGCCGGCTGCAGCGTTCCCGGCTTGGATATCTCGCTTGTGAGAACCTGAGCACAGAGGTGTGCGTCGCCCGTTGCTGTGCGGTTCGATCTTCGCGATCTCGGCTTCTCCCGGAGGCTGCCGAGAGCGGGTATATACTCGATTTTACGGGAAGGGGCCTCGGGTCTTGCGTGAAGCGGATCCGGTATACGGTACCAATCCTGCTACAAGGCTGGAAAAATCACTCTTTAGTTCCTTTTTATGTTCACGGCGGCTTACTTTTGGGTATAGATACCTGCATCTAGCAGGGATGGGACTGAAGGACTACAACATATTCTTCGTTGATTTCACCGCAGCCAGGGGAGAAGAAGAGAGAAAGAGAGAAAGGGTGGTTTAATAAAAAACTGAAGAGGCTAGCCTATCGACGAGGCTTGTTACCTCAGATGAGGGTGAACAAAAATGAAAAGGAGAAAAAAAACAGGGGGGGGGGGGGGTGGGGGGCGAGGGGTGAAAGCATAAGGCACCGTATATACATCGATATATAGTGGTACATACTATGATTAACATCGCTACACAAAACACGACGCAACCGACTACAGCTAACAGTCACAGTAGCACGAGATGTTCGTGGGCGCACAACACATTTAAACAAGCTCAAGCAATTGCTTGAGTTTAAGCGATAACAATGGTTGCAAGCAAATTTAAAGCATCAACAGTGTAAGCTGTAAACAATTGGGAAGAAGCCAGAAATACGTAAATTTATCTTTACTCCACTGCAAGCGCCAAAAACAAAAGCTCGCATTGTTCAATGCAGCATACTTAAATGGAAGAAAGACGACAAGAAAGGAAGATATATCCAGCTCATCTGCTTAGCCCTACACAAGGAATGGGCAGCAGGACCTGCACTGAGACAAATTCTTGATTAACTTTTGCGGTTACGTTAGGACTGTAGGTCTGACCCGACCCTAGTTGTTCTAAACTCTGTTCCCACCTTGCGACCTACTTTTTTCTTCTTCCTGGCGAGACCTTCAGCCGGCCGAACAATGGAACGGCTAAATAAATACGTTTTCAACAAAACTAACCGAAGGCCCCTGAACTGAGTTGCCACTTAGCACAGCCTCCCCGTGTGGTTACATTGTTCTACCAGAAATACACCTCAGTTAACTAAGTCCAACCACGCAGGACTCCTTACAAAACAGGAGCGTATTTCACGCGTATACCCACTGCGCCCCGCTTTAGTTTGGTCTCGCTATCTCCCGTTTCGTGGTGACTTTCTGTCGCCGTCTTGTTTCGTTGAATACAAGGTTAAAATGCATGCGTCTTTGCACTTCGCATTTACTCCTGCACCGCCCTACTCAGTACCACGTGGTTCTTGAATTGCTTCCGGTTGCCTTCGGCGGAAGCGAGCGGCGACAGAGCGCTGACCCAGCCATCTCGGAAAGGGGGCCTAGGAATACAGCCGGCGCTCATATATACCGCGGGCGCTGTTGCGTGCAGTCGCTGTTGCGCAGTTTCCTGGATCTTACGTTCGGCATTAGACAAAGTTCCGGAAAGCAGTGGTGTGTTTGCGTTTCCTACTCTGACCTGCCTGGTCTACTCTTCGGGACGACCCGCGAATATACGCGCTAAGTTTAACTTGTACACAATGGAAGCAACGGAAGCAGCAGTATTGTTTTGAAGATTCGCCTCCGATATGTCTATTCCACGCGGCAAGGAGCTACATAATCGAGAAACTGAATGTTTTAAGCGAAGCTTATACGCGTAAGGTTCGGTGCATTTTTCATGTCTGCGAACAAAAACTGCAGAGGCGCGAAGTTTCTTCGAAGAACGGGCCGTTCTGTAGCGCGAGGCCTTGCAACTTGGAAAACTGACGATGGGCTTGCGTTCGGGCTAGTTGGTATTCCATAACATTCATCTTAAGCGCAGGAAGAAACACGGACATAGAAGAAAAGGACAAGCGCTTGTCCTTGTCTTCTGTGTCCGTGTTTTTTTCTGCGGTTAAGATGAATGTTTTGGAAAACTGACCTCTCGGTGTAAGTGCTGTTAGCACGCAGTCACTACCAGAGTTGAACGCAGTCACCAATAGAGTCTCAAGCCATTCAAAACGTGTTTTGGACATCAAGATTAGATGACTCATTACTTCGATAGCATTTCGAGTATGTTGGTTAATAATGGACACCATTTTCAAGATCAAAAGAGGAATTACGCCTCAAGTTTTAGCATCTCATCGCTTGGATATTCATTGGAGTAGGCTATAGTTATTAATAGGCGTAATTTTCATGATCAAAATAAAGTTGTGTCCGTGTGTGTGTACGTGTCTTTCGTAGAAATGACCCACGGTAACTCTCAAGAAAATTAAATTTTGCTCAAATCTTTCTTCTGAGTTCCGTGTCCCCTTTGTGTCGTGTGCTGAAAAAGTTAGCTGATCAACCACCTTCACAGAGGGGGAATGGTTCATGATTTTTTTTATCAGGAAGTTGCGCAAGTATTTCCGATCATGAAAAAAACGCTGTGTCCGTTTTTTTTATATTTCATAGTTTTGGAGCCTCATGCACTTTCTCAAGTACCCTTCCAACGGACGTGGAGTAGTAAAAGAGAGTGCAAGGGAAGAGCATGTTTTGGACACCGTACGACGTTTAGGGGTCCACACGGACAGTTTGGCAGAATGATGGAACGACAGACGGAAATTCTTGGGTGCTCAAAATAAACCATCTGCTTTATAGAGATTGGTGTATGGTCGATTGCATGTGGGCCGAGTACATTCTCCCGCAAATATCTGACCAGAAGCCCTGAAAAGTAAGAAACATGCTTGTTAGCCCGAAGCTTGTGCTTATATGTTGCGCCTACTGACCAAAGCGCAATTGACATCTTGCAGCGCTTGAAAACGCATTACGTTTGCTACATAAGCTGCTAGACATGTTTATACATCGCCAGAGCCTTTTGTTGTCTTCAGATACCATGGATGTTTAGTTTCTTCGAAGTAAATATGCTTATCGGCATTCGAAGGGAGCAGATCAAATTCACTTCCGAGTTAAATTTTGTAGCCGTCCTCTTTGTTATAATTTTGCGTGCACGTGCGTGTGGGTACGAAGACAGTTCGAACACGTGGGGTGCAGGTTCG